>NW_019385523.1:100643-153423 GCF_000671375.1 Centruroides sculpturatus | reverse complement strand
GACTAGAAAAAAATCCATGTAATGAATCTAAATGAAAAGCAGTGTCTAATGGTAAGCTCATAATAATGATAAATTTATCATAAAATAGTTTAACAATAAGTAAATATTTTTAATGTTCAGAATAAACAATACTATTTTATTTCTTGTTATTATATATGAACAAAATCAGAATAAAACGCAATGTGTTTCAAGTGACATTGAGTTTTACATAATAGAAATTTAATGAATTTTACAGTTTAGTAATTATGAAAGTGGTGTAAGTCCATTTATGGCCCAGAAAGAATATATTAGTTTGGATAAATTCACATAGAAGTCTTTATGCAATCAACTTACATATTTCTAAAGTCATAGAAACATTGTCAAACTTAGTACACTTTGTTTATATTTTTGAATCAACTAAAATGCAAATGTTTAAATATCTCGAAAGAAGAAAAAATGGACTTACACCACTTTCAAAATAAACGGTCCATATTTCTTTGGCATATTCCCACGGTATTTTCAATATTTTTTAAGGCATTTAAAAACTCGAAAAACTTAAACAGTTTACCTAAGTGTATTCCCTATTTCGTGCCGAACATAAAAAAAATATTGGCGCAATATTAATCAGTTTCTGTTGTTTCGAGCCAAAGTTACCCCAACTGGCGGTACCGTTACGGCGGTTTTACGAGTAGTTAAAGTACTTACCTATTGCCGTGGTCGCCCATAACGATTACCACCGTGTTCCGAAAATGTCCGTTTTCGTTCAATTCTCTGAGCAAATTGTAGACGTCCCCGTCCAAATATTGAGCGTTATTGAAATTCGTATGGGTAACGGCGATGTAAAAGGAGAAGAGAAAATACAGTTCTCGGCTATATTTTTCTATAAATTCTTTCATCCAATTGAATAAAATCGTGTACGTGGGAATATTTCCCAGACAATAGGTGGAACTTTTCTTCAGAAGAGAAGATTCGGATAAAGCCAACCATAATGGTCGCGGGTAATAATCGGTGGGTTTGCGAAGACAGCCTTTAGATAAATAATTTAAAATGGTATATTCTGGCTCGTCTTCGGTTAATGCCGTTACGTACCCTTCTTTTTTGAAGTTCTTCCATATAAATGGCCAATGGTCGTACGGTCCGGCGCTCTCGTTACCGGGCAGTTCTTGCGGTACCATTCGAACTTTCCTTCCAGTTAGCAGAGCGATCATGTTGGGGAAACTGTTATCCGCCACTTTAGTCAGGCCTTTCAATGTCTTAAAATAGAAAAGTAAATTTAAACGTCGTATTTACTTTTATTGTTCTAAATATTTTAAACTTGTACGTAAAAAGATGTGTCTAATCGACGACGATTCCGTCTCTACCGTCTATAAAACGTGTAAATTCGCATAAAAGAAAATCATCATTCCTAGTCGTGTAAAAACTTATTAAATATAAAATATTTGCGCTTTGGCACTAATAATTGGGGATTATCGACGAATAGCGCGGCTTTAATACTCTTTTTATGGAAAGATTCTTTTGCAAAAATTGTCAAAACTTCATTCTTAAAACATTAACGACTCGGATTTTCAAAATTCCGAATCGTATCTTATAGAAGAATTCAAACGGATTCCAACGAAAAAGCCGTTTTGTTCTACCCGATTCCGTTTCCCATAGAAAAAGCGTTACATTTCGAACAATCGGCCTTAATTCATTTATAAACAAATAAATAACAGAGGATTAACATGTACGTTTTGAAAAATGGCGGTAGCGAATTTCAAAATACAGATACGAGACATCAAGTAAGCCGTTTAATCACGAAACGGGCCAACAGATGGCGATACGTCTAATCGAATACCGAGGGCGCGGTCCGTTTCGCAAGCGAGCTTAATTAGCCGCTGGTATTTGTCGCGTCAAAATAATGATTTAACGCGTTTGATAAACGTAGTGAAAAAATTCGGTATAAACAACGAACCAAACCCTTCGCCTACCGGAAGAGTTAGGAAGTAAACAAACCGAAAGACATACGCGGACCCCTTCGACCTTTCGTCTCCTCCGAACAGCGCGAAAAACTCGCCGTTCAAAGGTTCCCGCGGGCCTCTGGCACGCCACGAAGCCAGCTGGAGGTAAGGGCTACCTACTTACGATACGGCGGGTAATGGTTACGCCGCGTTACGGGGGGTGGGGAATATTTACGACGTCGTTACTTAATTCTAGAGAGTCTTAGTTTGTTAAATACGTAGGGGCTAAGTCGCCGGTAGTTTTATCGTTTTTGTGGCCGAGGTATGGCGTAGTAACGCGTGTTATTTGTGTACGACACCGCTTTGTACGCGTTTATTCGTAATTAACGAATAACGTAACTTTCGGTACACCGCGCCGCGTATCACTACTTAGTACTTATACGCGTTACGTAATTTTAAGGAAGAGTACGTACGACGGCGTTACGAGAGTAAAACGATAGACGGTCGAAGAAGTATAAAAATACTTTTACGTAATTTATGGACGTTCCCCTAATCTCGAAAAACGGGAGTGTACAATAGCGCTTTTCTACGAACGGGTCCGGTTCCGTAGGTAGTTGGCGGTCGACATTTAAGGAGTTACGGACCATTCCGGCTTTTTATTATATGCCAGGGGTGGGCGAGCGAAAGTTCGGTGGGAGCCGAAATGTAGGTTTTGCAAAATGCACGGGAGCCGCTGTACGGCGATTTTATTATATAATATAAAACAAATATTAAATTTTTTAAATAAACGTATTTTCACAAAACTGTAAAAATAATAATAAAAAGCAGAAATTAACGCTTTCGGTAAGAGCCGCATTTGCCCGTGTCTGTTGCACTCAATTTAATACACCGTCGGGTATATCAGAACGATTGATCGACGGGTGCGTTATCGTTTAGCAATTTAGTCGATTGATAAATCTGACTTTTTAAAATCGAAGGGAAAAGTACGATCTGGTTAAAATATAATAACGTGGTACGTAACGTTGTATTTTCGCCACCGACGTCCAACGTAATCGATGACGTTAGTAATAATAATTATAATTTTCGGGGGGGGGCGCTTCTGTCTGCCGAAGCTGCTGGCGCGTTTATTTATTCACTTCAAATACAGGTAAAGAACGTATCCTGTTAAACAATTTTAAGTTAAAAAATTTTTTTAGTTTGTGCTGTGTGTTAACATTATAATTGTTGATAAATCTATCAACATAATTAATACGCAACGCTGGCCGATTAAAAGAGGAAGACCACCGCTTCAAAAGTCAAAATCAAATAGTAGAAAGGAATCTGCTTCGACCATTAATTCCAGGTTAATTACTGACTACAATTTACACGTCGAAAGAACTTCTCCTGAACCATCCTCTGCAAACGCAGGTTTGAACTCTGAAACTACACTTTTAAGTTCACAACTATCAGGTGAGCCAATTGATTTTTTATCTTCGCCAGGAAAAAATTCATCCGATATATCAAGTATAACACTATGGAATAAAATTTCTGAATTAATTAATGTTTCTAATACGAGAATATTAAATCAAATGACTATTATCAAAGAAGATCTGCATCAGATTCGTAATAGTATCCAAGAAACTAAAGCCCAGAATCAAAAAATGAATAGCCAAATAATTAATCTTGAACAACAAATTGCTAATTTGAAAATAGAAAATGAAAGTATGCAATATCGAATGGATAATATGGTTAATGCGCAACATGGCAATAATATAATGTTATATAGATATCCCAGTAAAACTAGTCCTACCAAGCTAGAAGTGTTTAATCTTAGTAATGAATCATTAAAATTACATGAAGTTACAATGGATGACTTAATAGCGATTATTCCTATAACTAAATCACAGTATCCAACAATTAAATTAATTATTAAAAATACTCAAATAAGAGATTACATATATTCGAGTTTTATAAAAATGAAACAGCAAAACCTATCGAACGTCTGGAAAGAAATTCAAATTTCACAGGACCTCATAAAAAGATCTAGATTAAGACGTAAACAATTAATTCCTGTTTTAAGCGAGTTAAGGAAAGCGGGTAAATATCCAAAACTCCTAGGCCATACTATACTGTTGGGCAATTATTCTTTGACGTATAGCTATGTGTTGGAGGGGCTGGTATACTTGGATTCTTTTACCCCGTATTCAATTTCTGAGAACACTCCGCAATGACATACGATCAATTTAAATACTTGTATTCAAGACTTACGTTTTGTGGAGACTCAATTATTAAGTCCCTTGCCTGCTGCACATAATAATAATGAAAGTTTATACGATATTACGTCCAATCAAAAAGTCTCCTACTCTGTAATAATTAATTGAAACTCCCAGGGTCTTAAGTGATGTTAAACAGAATAAAATGGGCCATGACCTTTTAAAATTAACGACTCAAGCTCAACTATAAATTCTTAATAGTAGAATTGGAAAGGTCTATTCTTCTGCATTTACTTGTGTATTCACTTTGGGAAGTTCTACAACCGAACTGTTTATATGTTTAGAATTTTTAGTAGATTTACGCTCGGAAATTTATGAACTAAATTGTGACTTATCGGGCCATTTTCCTGCTAGTTTTTACTTTGGATTGAAAGATTTGGATGATATTAATTATATTATGCCGAAGTATCTGATAATCGAAAAGGTTAGATATTCCAATATCAACAGAAGAACTGGATTTATCAATTGGTAAATTAAAAACGTAAACAGCTCCTGGAATGGATATAATTACCACTAAATTTATTAAACTTGTTCTGCCAGCGGGTAGGCAAGTTCTACTTGATTTTTATAACCATTTTTATAAAACATTTATTATATTCTTACCGAATGTCCAAAGATTGAAGAAGCGCAATGTAAATTTAAATTAAAAGAGATTTTGATTTAATTTAAGAAGAAAATTTCAGAACCAATCTAGAAAAAATTTCATTATGTAAGATGTATAATATTCATAATTTTTTTGTTTCAATTTAATGAATCTGAAATATGATATGTACATTGAATGATTAATATGTTATGTTTAGTAAATTTTATGTAACAAGATATTTAAAAAAATGTTCCAATAAGTAATAATTGTATTTTTGTAATTCTTTAAAGCTAACCCCCTGTAACAAGATTTTTCTTATTACAATAAAGTATTTGTAATAATTTCGTAAAATAATTATAATTTTCTCCAGAAAATGTATTACCCTTTCACTATTGTCGGGATTATCTATAAGTAGCTTCTACGATTAGCCATAAAAATACAACTAAACTAAATTAAATGAATAAAATGTATTTATTTCATTTTTCCATCCCGATTTTATTTCAATGCCGAGTTAGGAAACGAGGAAAATTTTCGTAAGCACGCCGGAGTAATGGCAAATTACGTAATCTACGGCATTCCGGTAGGCGGATTATATCAATACATTACCACGCAATTTAAATGAAATAAACTTGTAAAGCTGTTTTTGCTGTTCCGTAACGGCGACTGAAAATATTAAATCAAATGACCGAAGCTAATGCAATTTTCACAAGTTTTTAAAGATCCGGCTGTCCTTTTGCCCTTTACGTAATCCACTAAAAATATAAAAGCTCTGAAAACGTAAGGCCTGACCTCTTTTCTCACCGACGGAACTCGATTTGCATAACCTACGACTACTCGAAAGTAGAAAAATACCCCAATGATATATTTCGCGGATAAACCCAGTGTGCCGAGCGTACGCAACGAAAACTAATCGAAAATTAAGCAAACTTCGGAGAACGAATTACTTTCCGTAAAAAATAGTTGCCATCTTTTCCTCGTTAATCCATTCGATTAGGAAAAATCCAGAGCCATTCGATTCTTTTCGCCATCGATATAGACAGTCGGCATTAGTTCGCTCGGTCCGTATTGCCGAATGGATGGTAATGATGGACGGAGGCAAATAAGAATAAAAACAACGAATCAACAATTATAAAGGAATTTTATATATTTTGCGTTAATATTTTATATTCGTACTTCGCTTTGACACTCGTTCCTTCCAATGAAACGTAGACTGACGATATCGAGTGAGCGTAGGACGTCGCTATACGGGTGGAGGGAACCTCTGAACCGGCCATCGAGTTATTCGCTGTCGAATAACTCGATGGCGTACGGTACGACGTTAGTTTAAACGTAGATGAGCTATCGGCCCGTGCCGACTTTATCCGCCTTAGAAAGTGAGGAGAAGAAAAGTAGTCTAGAGGAGAATGGTTTGGGAAGTAGGGGGGATAGGAAAGATAAAGAGTAGTGAGGATCTCGGGGCGCCTTATCGGCACTATTACAACCAATCTATTACGATACAATTACGTAATACAATCGGTAGATATTTACATATTGACCGTTACGACGATTGGTCCGAGCTGTATAACATATAACGGTACACCAGGGTATGCGATATACGACAGTAACAACCACTAAGGGTACCGACAATATTATATTATAAAAGGAGCGGTTAACGCGTAGATTACTATTTATGATGGCAGAAAATGATTGACTAAAGGATGGATACTGTTAAGTAATTTCCGCGCGTTGAGTTAACCTATAATTAAAGAGTACACTAGCTGTATACAATACAAAACAGATCTTCAGTTTACAACAAATGTAAACCAACGGTTATTAATAACTAGCTGTTACCCGCAACTTCGTCCGCGGAGGTTTTGCAAGTAAACCACATTTACATTCAATATTTCAATAACCATAGTAATTGTCAAATAACACCTACCGCTGAAGAGAATTGCCGAGAATCAAACGAACTGTTTTCAATTTGATCAATTCTCTGAAACGTTTACAGTCTTTCTATAATCGAACCAATATGCAATAACAAATGCGAATTTAAAACGGATCAAACATTTTAAATTAAAATCGAAATAAATAAAAATATTTATAACAATGTCTGAAATGTTATCAATTTAATACCCCTAAGTACTCGATGAAGACTAAATGTAGTTGAAAACAAAAAAATCGCATCTAAAATAGAGGAGAAGCAGTTTTTCCGGTTAACCCTTAATGCTCTCCCTCTCCCCCCACTTGGGAATTTCGAAAAATCCCTTCTTAGTGTGCGTTTTCGTGACGTACCCTAACTGAGTACCAAATTTCACCTCTATAGGTCCAGCGGTTTGCTCTGGGCGATGATAAATCAGTCAGTGAGTCAGTCAGTCAGGACAAGCAATTTTATATATATAGATATACATTTAAATTTGTAATTAATGTAATAAATTTGTACAATGCGCGAATGATATATGCTTGGGCTAACAAAATTAACCACCGTAACCAGACAACTAAACAGTTATTTCCGCGAGTTGTAACGAACAGAATTATTCTTCCATGCGCTAGCCCAAGGGTCGGAATTAGCGGCCGCGAGCCGCATGCGGCTCTTTGCATAGACGTTTGCGGCTCTTCGGACATAAACTCCAATTTCATTTCACCTCATTTCACCGCAGCCTTATAACTTATGAGTTTATGAGATAGAGCCGCCGAACACATTTCGACTTGTTCTCCTTCCGCACATGACCACACTCGCGTTGATCAATATGAGTCGCATAAGAGTGGTACCATTTGAAGCATATCTATATATACAGGTAACCCCCGTATAACACGGCACTTCTATAGCACGGATTCGCTCTAACACGGTTCGAGAATTGTGTAAAACCCTCGTACAACAGGAAATGTAATAAATTTTTACATACTTAAGTAATAATAGTTCGCGAAAATTATTATTTTCGTGAAGTATTAGTACTTAAGTACGTAAATTTTCTTTTCTCGCCTTCTGTCGATACACGTGGTCCTTCTGGAAACTTGTTTCAATGTTGCCAGATCGCGACGCTTCTGCTTTTGTAGTGCCAGATGTTTTTCCCTTATTCCATACTCGCTTTATTCTTCATAAGTGCTTAGCACCATATAAGGAAATTTATAAAGACCTTTTAACTAGAAGCAAGCGATCTAAAATTACATACATTTTGCAAAAGGTAAAGCGTGGGTCTGAAGATAATGCAGAAAAATGCTCAGAGGATAAGGGGATCTGAAGATAATGCAGAAAAATGCTCAGAGGATAAGGATAACTTGCCAAAAAGAAAACGCTCTCGGTTAATTAATAGTGTTTTTACTGATGACGAAGAAAACATTGTTCAATTTATATTAATACGTATCACTTAAAAAATTTTAATGAAGATATTTATCTTAATTATGAAAATATACAGGCATGTTTTTTAATTTTTGGAACCTAACCCTCCTTTTCGTATTAGTTTCGTATAACACGGCAATTTTTTGGAACGTAACTACCGTGTTATACGGGGGTTACCTGTATTACCCAATGAACGCGTGTCCGTCCATTTGTGTAACGTTATGCCGAAAACGGCCACTAGAGGCGCCCCTGTCGTGTGTCGTATTTCGCACATTTAAATTAATATGCGGCTCTCTGGTACTTTTGTTATCCTGTTTTCATAACAATTTGGCTTTTCTCACTTGACAAACTGCCGACCCCTGCGCTAGCCAATTAGTAAGTAAATCAATGGGTGACAAAAGAGAAAAGATAAATAGGCTACAGATAACGCAGTTAATAACACTGATATACAATACTTAACCTGGGACGACAGAAAAACGATCAGTTTGATCACTGTCACTATCTTCTATCGTTGCATCACTGCTTTCGTCGTTTTCGTGTATGTCGCTGTCTCTTAGTGTTGTGTTAGTCTTATAACTGTCCGGGAGAAGAGCAATAAAAGTCTCAAAGGTATTCCAAAGACCTGTCTTGATAAAAATGTCTTCTAGATTCGGCGGCCAGTTCGGTCCTTCCTGGATGCAATCACGATAGAAAGGGTAACGATGTTCATCATGCAAAGGACAGTGAAAAATGAAGTGGAGGGCGTCTCCCTCACTAGCACCATCGCAGTGACATTTGCTGGTGTGAGAGGCTTGCCGGGGGTAGAGAGTCGGGAGTGTGCTCTTTACCACTTAATCGGGGTCGAAGGATGGCTTCCTAAGACTTTAATGAGGAGCAAGGGTCCGCGAAGATCTCCTGTAAGTTGCTTTTTCTTGACACCAGCCTAGTTATAGAGTTAGGCACGCTAACATCCGTTCGCGAGAAATTTCGAGTGGGGGGATGTGAATAAGTAAAATGGACGTAGGCTTGAAGGTAAGACAGAAATGAGGCCATATTAAACAAATAACAAAGATTTAATAAAAACAAAATTAAATGGATAAATACAATAAAATAAAATATCAATAATTAAATATTGCATCTAAACTGGAGAGCGTTAACACTATAATAATCCTAAATATGGGAGATGAGAAAGAGTTTACAAACGATATTATACTATATTACCTTTGTGATAACTCGACTTACGCGAATCATAATCTTAGGCGGAAGTTACTTGTATGAGGAACTATGGCATAATAACAAAATTAAACAAGGACATGCTGAGGCGCTGAGTTTATCGCGTATCCCCTACTTATTATTTTCAATTTCTCCAGATCTCTTCCAATGGAGATCGAGCTTAAGGATCATCTGACTGGGTATCACGATGAGTCTTTTGGGTTTTAGTCAGCCATTTAGTCATGAGCGATAAAGATCTCTCTCGGGAACTGACTGTCAACACAGGAAACATTTGTTCCTGGTTCTATTTGATGTGTAACTTTGATAAAAATTCCGACTTATTATATTTAATTTTTAACGTTTTTCTATCCATTTTCAGGAATAATTTCCCTAAAAATTCAGAATCTCACATTGGTGATCCTTTTTCCAAAAACGGAGGCCATGAAGTTGCCATGGTCTGTCACGCATTGAGTGGTATCGGATCTAGGCTTATAGTGCTTATTCGTATTCCTGTTCTATATAGAAGGGATGAAGCGGTAGCAGAGTCTGCCCGTAGTAGAGTCGTTCCAGTAATTCTGCCATTGATCCAATGCCCAGTCATAAAGGAGTTTATTTAAAGCTGACTTTGGCAACCTTGTATAAGTTGGACTTGTGTTTAGAGTACGGGCTTTCTTAGCCAGACGGTCAGATAACTCATTTCCTTCGTAATCTTTATGTGCAGGGATCCAAGTAAATCGGATCTTACGTAATTTTCCAAGATGTTGTGCATTTGCAATGACTTCTCTATCTAGAAGTGTGATCTTGTCCCATTTTACCAAAGTATAAAGGACTGCTTTACTATCAATTGAAAACTGTATGTTGCCTCCATACTTGTTAATGTTCTTTTTTATTTCAGTGATGGCTTTGTAGGTGGCCCAGAGCTCTGCACGAGTTACGCTACAGTGTTCCGCGAGCTTCGGATGAGCTCGGTATACAGTCCTACCTTCGCGGTTTAAGATGCAAATACCAGCCCCCACACCGGATTCCTTTTTGGAACCGTCCGTATACTTTCCATTGGAAGTAGTTAGTAGTATCGGGATTGTGATCAAAGGTCACTTCATAGTTGTGGCTGTCCGCAGGGTGGAGTTCTAAGCTTGTATACAGTACAGTACAATAGAACACACGCTTGCATTAGACGTCTGAGTCCACGTTTCCTTTGAAGGAACAAACAGCGGAGCCCACAGACTATAAAAAAAAGGAAGGGCGCAAGCTATAGAAAGGGCATCGTCCGTACATTAATAAAATATGCAGTTTATATGTATATATATACACACGTATCCCTTGATTAAAGCAATTAATTCCTCGATGCTACCGCTTATATCAAAATCGCGTTAATCAAATACAGTGGTACCCTGGTACTCGACCGAACGAACAATCACGACCCTCTAGAACAAATTTGAAAAAATTGTAGACTAAATTCCCACTATCGTCGTCGTCTCTCTTTTCTTAATCGCAAGAATGCAGTTGGATAGATAAAGTCCGAGAACAGAGATGGAAAGTTTAGGAACAGGAGGCCCCGATTAACTATATACGAACCTCCGGCCTAGACCGGAGGTCACGTTATTTCAGTTTAAAAGTTTTCCCCGAAAGGAGTTAGGTGACCAGTACGACTCTATCGCTAACAGGTAAAGTACGATGTACAGGGGCAAGAAACCATTAATTTTAGGTGGATTTTAAAATGAAACTTTACAGCGCCCTCGGGGATTAAGAAAAGGGCAACCCGTCGACACAGGCCCGAGTGCCCCATTGTACGGGCATCTCTGAAACCGAAAACGATACTGTACAGTATTATTAAGAAGAAGTTTGTTTAAAGGCAAATTAAAAATCCTTAAATCTCAATTAAGTAGAATATAATTACGTTTGTGTTTTAAGGATTAAAAGCTATCAAAATTTAGTTAATTTATATGTTTCCGTTTAATACTTACTCTTTCACAAATTAAAGACAAAGCGGCTCTAAAAATATATTTCAGACGATCACCATTTTTACTCAGCGATCTAGAACAAAGTATAGACAGCTGGACCTTCCTTTTCGGGCTACACGAAATGTATTTTTAGAGCCACTTTGTCTTTAATTTGTGAAAAAATAATTATTCATCCGACGAAAATTCAAAAATGATACTTACCTCGACTTTCATGACATCGGTGAGGTAAGAGTAGGTCTTTGGCATATGGCGAATCATATTCAACCTGGACATGGATTCAATTACAAATATAAACACCTGCGGTTTATATTTCTTTATATCGACTAGTTTAACCGCTGGCTTTTTGCGAATGTAAGAATGGTAGTTCTGATATATAGCCTTCTCCTTATAACTGCAACTGACGTTGACGTATTCCCTTTCGTCACTAATTTTCGCGGAAACATTCAAAATCTTTTCCGGATCATATATAACACGATCGTCGTCGTTAGGCTTTCTTCTTAAAGTTGAATAATTACAGTACAGCAGACTCTCGTCTATGCGATGAGCGGCCATGGCGGATCGATTCAGACGAAGAACCCCTTCGTAGTCTACGTAGGTCAATTCCGGTTGGACGAATTTACATTTCAGGGGATCTTTTTTGACGACGTATCGCATCACCGAATCGTCGAATGCATTTGGCGTGGGAATCTGGCACGAAGCGGAGGAGGCCATACTTTGAAGAGTGACGTAGTGAGTGTGAAAAAATTGCCATTCCACTATATGTATGTAGGCGGGCCACAGTAGTACAGTAAAAACAATTAATACAGTTAATATCGAAACGAATCGAAAAGGAGATTGCTTGATCATTTTCGGAAACGCCAGCATTTTGTGCGGTTGTGGACTTAAGTCGTCTTCTTTTTCTAGCAAAATGGCCTTCTTTTCAAAATTACTCGGACCATTTTAATTTTAGGCTATCTAATTCTAGACGCGCGTATTTGGACCCCCGAGAAACGTTGTACCACGTGGGTAAGAGATTCATCGGCGATGGAAAAGTACGCCCGTCTCGCTGCCCGCACTCTACGTTAATCTTCTGGCGGCGGGCATTTCTAATTTCTTTATTCGTAACGTCGTTATTATTTACCACCCTGAAAAAAAATTTAATTGAAAATATATTATTGTAGTTAAATTAGTTTCCTATTTTTAATCAAACATTGGTCAAAAAAATTAGAGAAGCGCGCGACTACTCTCGTCGAGATGTACGAAATTCTTGGACATCCCGTCGATTCCGTGCCGCAGAGACGGGCGGTAGTTTTAGCCCTTGGCGGAGGTCGTACACCCTGTAAAGTCGGCAAAATAACCTAAAAATCGTTCGTTCCGCTGGCGCAGAGAGGCTACGCGTATTGCAACGAGTGCAATAAATGGAAATACGCGTAATTTTTCGCATATTACTGTATATTTTATAACAATAACGCGTAAAATTCAGAAACGTTGGTTCCGCGCGACGTAACTCGCTCCTTATAATTGTTCCGACCAGTGCAGTTAGCAATTTATAAATATCGTATTCGTTTTACCAAAATTAAATTACGCGAGAACACTCGAATTTATTAAATTCAAATATTACAATTATTCACTCGAATCAAAATAAGGCCTATTTGACGAAAACTTTTAATACGCGGTGTGTTCCAAAAGTGTTGGCTTAACCGTATAAAACGCCGATATCGACACTCGATACAAAGAGGGACGATTACTTTCGAATTAAGCTTATTGTTATTTTCTTGTAAAATTGTCCACCAGTTTACTTTACGACACGCGGGTTTCCAGACGGCCGTCGTATCGGTAACGCGGCCTAACGCATTACCGTTTATCCACCCTTTTCGTTTAATACCGGCGAGTCAAAACTTTTGCATCGCCCTGTAAATTATAATATACAGTATTTACTTTTATATAACGATAGCTTTATAAAATATCGTTATCCGTTTCGCGTGCCCGAAGTACAAAATACCTACCGAAATAATAAACTGATCGATGTAATAAACTTATAATTATCCTATAAATCAAAGATTGATTAAGCAAATTTAAAAGTTGGAAACGTTTAATGTCGTAATCGTTTTAAAAACACTTCCCGAGCCAAAACTCGGCTTATCTATATATATAAAAATGAATGTATGTCTGTCTGTGTGTCTGTCTTATGTCTTTCATGCATTACCACACCGTTTATCCAATTGTCGTGAAACTTTGGGAAGTTGTTTAATATACTCCGGCGAAGGTTTGTGGCATAGTACGATTGCCATGAAACTTTGGAAAGTTTTTTATACCCTCCCGCGAAGTACATTTATCCTACGATAGACGGCGCGCGTTTACACGAGCATTCTGGCAGTGTGTTCGATCCATTTCAAATTGCGAAGACCATTTCCCCCTTCAAAAAATATTTCTATATATGCATTTGTTATTTACGATATTCGTAATAATTTTTGTTTAATCACTTTATTTCAACTTTTTTTTTGCTAATTACGTATTCGCTCAAACTTTGTTAAAACTTTAACTTTATACCGAACAACGACCGAAGTTGTAGGAAGAAATTCGCCTATTTTACCGATCTAGGGATCCCCTTTTCCAAATTTTAATATCGACTCAAAATAATTTAAAAAGACAAATTACAATAAGACAGTTTATTATCCGACTATCAGAAATTTCACAACATGCCAAGGAAGAGAGGAAGGAGCAATTAAATAATCAAAATTATGAAGGATTAAAAAAAATATATAAAAATGGGGAATATCGCGCTTCTAACAATCTTTTCGAGTATGTGGGCTAAATTCAAAGAATCCGTGCTTCTCGCTTGGACAACTGTATGTGGCCGGCTCACGTGTCGGAAAATCTTCTGATTTATTCGTGTACGCACCAGACGGAAAAACAAAAAATATCGTTTATCCACAAACACTCCAATAAATAAATAAAATTGAAAGGACACTTTGAAATGTTTTCCCCATGAAAATGAATAATAATAATAAGTTTCAATGAAAATGATAAAATGTAAATTGAATTTTATCGTAACGAGTTTGCTCGAATTTCCTTTCTTCTGAGATCGCAGCAATGCGCGACGGGTAAGCTAGTCTATATATATAAAAATGAATGTGTGTGTGTGTGTGTCCTTCATGCATTACCACACCGTTTATCCGATTGCCATGAAGCTTTGGGAAGTTTTTTAATACACTCCCGCGAAGTTTTCTGGCATTTATCTTACGATAGATGGCGCGCGTTTACACGAGCGTTCGCGCACAGTGTGTTCGATCGATTTCAAATTGTGAAGACCATTTCCACTCCTTCAAAAAATATCTCTATATATGCATTTGTGAACTGTTATTTACGATATTAAACATTTCTAAATTTTAAACAGCTTGGTTTTCGTTAGAAACTTATTTTTTATTTTAGTTAAAAAATAACAAAACAGTTTCGTCAAAAAAGGGCTAACATACTAGTAATTTACAGTATATACACTGTATACATTTTACCAGATTGACAATTGCCAGGTGCCAGGCCAACTTTCTATTTAAAAGTCTACCAGAAAATTTCCAAACAGTCGGCACTGGCCAGTAATTTATCGTAGATAACGATAAACGAAACTCGCGTGTGGCGCTAACACGAAACGGCACAATTACGTTAATAACGGTAATTGTTTGTTTGCTCGGTTAAATTACGGCCACGCAACACTCGGGCCATCTGCCTAAGGGGTGTCTTCCGGGAGGTCTGTTTAGGGGAAACTGGCCCCTATTCGGGCGTTACGGACGTGGAGAAAACCCGGTAAACTCCGGCCCCTCCCAGCCAGGCGCCGACCCACCCCCGAACTCCCGGAGTTCGGGGAACGAAGACCGCTCGGCCACCGGTGGGCCGCGATAACATTAATAAACGGCGAAAAGAAAGTGTTTATTAGTCTACGACGTAACTTTCCGAGCGTATATCTTTGGTACACCCGGAAAGAATCCAGCCGGATACTTCGTTATTCTCCAAGCCCGCGACTAATGCCTGGCAATTTTTAATTAAACTCTCCGATTACGTGAGAAATAACTGTAATTGGAAAGAAACCCGTTTAGATTATTGTAAATTCAAAATATAGAAAATAGTAATATCCTAAGCTTTAGGTTTAACCCATTATTAACTTATTCTATTCTAAATTTACATCTTCCAACTGGAAAAGAATATCTCATCAAATTTTCTAATCGAAGCAAATATCCAAAAAAAAAAAAACTCGCTCGATATATAACGTGTGGTCCCCTGTATCTTTTCACTCCTCGATCTTTAATTTAATTAACAATCGATCGATCACCATACTTGACACGTACTATACTGTAATACTAAGACATTACGCGACATTGTCGTATCGGAAGAGAATTGAAACGGAACCGGAAGTAAAGAAACGATTCCTGCATTTGTTAGGCACAGAACAGGCGATTCTTGTACAGTTGGCCTGCGGACGGGCGAATTTGGCAGTTTTCGCCACAAAAGAGGGTATCCTCCTACCCGCAGGCCGCGGGATACGCGATTGTTGCACCGCCGGGTAGGGAGAGACGATACGAGAACAACGCAATCGATGGCGATTACTTTGTTCTTGGATCTTTGTTTTGTTCGTTTTTCCATCCTATTTTCCGTTGGGCGCGGATAATACTATTTTTATTTTTGACCTCTAGGCCTGAATTCCGTTAGGCATCACAGACCGCGGACATTGTCGCCGTAATACCTTTGTATATCGAAACGAGGTCACGGACTACTATTTTTACTTTCCCGATTCTGTTATAAATAACAGAGGAAAAGTATGGCCATCGGTCAAAAAACGACCCTCCCCGAGATTTTTACCAGCGGCACGCGGTGACGTTTGACGATAGCGAAACTGCCGACCCCGGATAGAGTCATTGGAAGCGATATACGATAGTTTGGTGCGTAGCATCCATCGGCTAAACCGCCAAAGGTTTGTACTCTGTAAAGGGCACGCGCGAATGCCTGTAATCTGTCCGCTTCGCACCGTTCAAATACAGTATTTTGACCGCGGAAGCCATCCCGTATTCGACAATACGGCGCTTCCGTTGGGAATATGCACGTACGAATTTATATTCCAATACACGATAGCAATCTTATCATCGTTTTCACGTTAGTAGAGAAATTTGTAATAAAATACGTAATGCGGTTATAATTATATCAATAANACACCTTTCCAATATTTTGACCGCGGAAGCCATCCCGTATTCGACAATACGGCGCTTCCGTTGGGAATATGCACATACGAATTTATATTCCATTACACAATAGCAATATTATCATCGTTTTCACGTTAGTAGAGAAATTTGTAATAAAATACGTAATGCGGTTATAATTATATCAATAAAATATTAATTTTAAGTAATTCAAAGTAGGTTAAAATATGAAAATAATGGCGCAATATGTATTTATATTTTAGAAAGTACAAGAGAAGCGGCGCTTCCGCAGCTTCCTTGGAGGGGGACCTGGAAACGTCGAGAAATGCAAATCATTCGGAGTTTTTTCTGTACGTATGGATGTTAATGTGCGCGTTTGTGTGTTGCACGATTTTGTTTACCCTCTTTCGAGCTTTCCTGATCTAAATCTCGACAAAAATTTGCAAGAAAATTATAAAAATCATTTCGAAATATATTCATTTTGTTAAAAGTTAAAATTGTGTGGTGTTAATGTTAGTAAAATTTATCTTTTCGTTGTCTTAAAACAATTATTTTGAATCAAATGTAATAATCTTTCGTTTGAAAAACCTTTGTAAGTGTTGTGAAGCGTGCCAGGTTTCCTTCTAATTTTCTACACAACTTCTCCGTCTTTGATTAAGTTTAAACACCGCGTGTATACAGAATGCTGCCAGATAATTTGGCCCACCAAATGGATAAAACTTTCGAGCGTTGTTGGTAGCGAGTTGGCGCCTGGCCATTACGCTAGCCACGTAGAGTTTAATGGGCTTTCTTCGCCTCCGTAACACAAATAGGGCCCGGTTTTCCCATAGAAAACCCCGGAGGCATGGCCCTTAATGGATTTTCTTTTATTAAAAATATTAATACAAGAAATAAATTTGATCGATATCTAATTGTTTACGTAGAGTAAACTATTTGTTTCGTGGAGTAAACATTCCTCGAATTATCTCTAACTTAAAATCAGTTTTGTTTTTTGAAACCGTGTCCTGTTTTATAATTGTGGTGTAGTAAACACTAGTATTGTGTTTTATTCCTTTTATTTCCATCAAATTCCTTTATTAGTTGAGTAGAGTCCACTCAACTAATAAAGGAATTTGATGGAAAACTTGCCACGTGTCTTTGGAATAAACACAATACTAGTGTTTACTACGCCACAATTAAAATCAGTCGTCGTAGTCACGGAACCAGTGTGAAATTTATAAAAACATTGTCAATTCCGGCTATTTACTATTTACTTAGTGTAAAAATAAACAAATTAATTTCTGTTGAAAACCAATTTGAAATTATAGATTAAATAATTAGGATAAAACGCTTTTATTGGTCGCGTTTCAAGAAATTAGGGATGGAGGGTGGTTGGGTGTGTCCATCCCATAATATACCGTATATCGCTACAGTGCATTTACACACGCGCGCGTCACGATTAAATTCTATATTTGGTTACGTTTGTAGGGTTCGGAGTGGGAGTGACGGGGTGGGACCATCTCCTAAAATACCTAAATTATTAAACTAAATTTTCCAGGCAGAGATGGGTTTTATAATAAAATTGTAAATCTAATAACGAGTGAAATCTTCACTAAGTCCGAACCACTCGAGATTCGACGCGTGACCTTCTATCTGCCTACCCGGTCGACAAAATTTAATAGCATTAATCCCCCCAATATACAAATCTCCTCGCGAAATTTCGACTAAAAGCGCGGGAATTATTAAGCTCGAAAGAGGGTGAACAAAATGGCGCTCCCCACACACTAACGTCCATACGTACAGAAAACATGGGCAATTTTTTTTGCATTTCTCGACGTTTCCAGGTCCCGCGTAAAACTCTGGAGGGGGTCATTTTTTGAACCGATCCCCATATTTTTCCTACTGTTATATATGGCGGGAAAAGTAATAATTTGTGGTATTAGAATTATTGCCGTAATAAAAATAGTTTTATAAAAAAAATTATAAAATCGATAAATTACATTTAAAAAAAAATTTAGAAAATTGTAAAAAAATATGCGTCCGTCCGCTGCCATGGCCAACGACGAGTAAACACATAAACGTACCTATTTAATTTGGTAAGAAAATGATTAAACAAGAATGTCACGTCGAGCGCCGTACAAACAAACTAAATGAAATGTCGTTTGAATTAAATGATCGATTTATATTTAATTTAGGCAAACAGTTTTTACGTCTTTTAATACAAACATTAATAATTGTTACTAAAAGGGTTGGGCATTCTATGTCCGATTTCGCTTCGATCGTATCGCCGAGACGGCTGCTCGAACAGCGAAGAACTAAGAGTGTTTTAATGAAATTACGCGCTCTTAAAGGCACCGTCTTCGTATCAAACACTAGATTAATCGCAATTATATTCGTAGGATGCAATGGATAATCGTACAAAAATTCAATTATATTTAATAAAACTTATTTTTTTTTAACTGTAATAAAGAATTTTAAAAGAGGGTGCGTTTATTATTTTGCAATTAAGAAATAATACCGAAGAGGAAAATGCTTTCGCTTTACTTTTATCTATTGTCGTTGTAATCGACGTTTATCGAATTATTAAAATATCTCGAGAAAAGACATTAGTAATTAATGAACGGCTCCTTAATTACCGTTAAGTAGCCATTCGTTAATTACTTGTACGGTTTAAAGAGGTAGGATGTCACAAAAAGTACACCGTTGTACGCGATGGGGAAAGAGGGATCCGAGCATTGTCTACGTGGACTGTTAGTGGTATTGGTAGCTTACACGTTCGATCTTACAGCCCTACTTACTTACGTGAATAAATTATCAGAAAATATTTGAAAACATATTTTAAGTCATTTCTCCAATGTCGGAGGGTCTACGAATTATCGTACGCGGAATTAAAGGTTTGCCAAAAAGTACACGACGGGGAGGAGAGGGTCAAAATTGGCTCGAAAAGCGTACACGTAAGTAATGGACGGCCCCTAATTTATTCAAATTACTATTTAACGCTATACGATAACGATTAACAACATTATTGTTTGTAAAGCTGTCTGTCTAATCGTAACGAATTTTTAAAATTATAATCAGATTCGAATACTTTACCAGTAAGGTAAAATCGTAAGGAAATACGTAAACACTAGTAGACAAAACTGGCGCTTCTCTGGCAAAAAGTAAGAACAACAAACATTAAAACGGTAGCTATATTAAGCTGCGGTTACTTTAACCTACCGTCGTCGTGTTATCAACCCCCCGGAAAACCCTCGAGCACCCGTACGCTGGCCAAGAATGAGATACGAAATGGCGCAATTTCATCGGTGGTGTACACGGGAATTGTTGTTTTTCAACAGAAAAAAGTTGTTGATTTCCGCCTGACGAGAAGATAATTCGAGACGTGAAATTTTTTCTAATGTTAATTCTAACGTACCATTGACAACCGAACATAAAACGGCAATCGGTCAACCGATCAAATAGTGGACCAAATATTTAAACTCGGGCAGTTAAAGTTAACCGCAACCAAAAGCAGTGGCCGACCTCTTCCCGGACGACGGGACGATGCCCGAAAAGTTCCATTGTATTTGCTCGAACCGTAATACACAAATAACCAACTAAATTACTTTCTCCGCGTATTAAATATTCTGAATTAAATATTAAGCGTAAATTTATATTATTTACTAGCTGTTACCCGCGACTTGGCCCGCGAAAATTTTGCAAGCGAACCCCATTTATATTCAGTATTTCAATAACCATAGTAATTGTTATATAACATCTACCGCCGAGAATGATGAGAATTGCCGAGAATCAAACCAACTGTTTTCAATTTGATCAATTTTCTGCAACGTTTACAATCGTTCTATAATCGAACCGATACGCGATAACAAATTCGAATTTAAAACGGTTCGAACATTTTTAAAATCGAAATGGATAAAAATATTTATAACAATGTCTGAAACGTTATTAATTTAATACACCTAAGTACTCGATGAAGACTATATCCTCTCCCTCTCCCCCGAGGGAAAATTTCGAAAAATCCCTTCTTAGTGAGCGTTTTCGTGACGTACCCTAACTGTCTACCAAATTTCACCTCTTTAGGTTCAGCGGTTTGCTCTGGGCGATGATAAATCAGTCAGTGAGTCAGTCAGTCAGGACAAGCAATTTTATATGTATAGATTAATATATTTAAACGCAACATTCATTTGAGATTAAAAATCCAGCAACGAGTCGCGTAATTTTCTCGGCAAAAGGATTTAAAATCGTGTACGACGCCATCCGTTACGATATTTAAAAGCATATTGTATTATTAATTATTACAAAGTAGCAAACGGCTTAATTTTAAGGGTGGAAGGAAATTTTATTTAAGATAAAAGACTGTAAATGCTAATAACGAGTAAAATCTTCTCCAAATCTAACAACACTGGAGATGCGATACGCCATTCCTTCTATCTCCCCCCTCCCTCGACCTTTAACCACCAAAATTTAATAGCGTCCATCCCCCTAATAAACAAACCCGCCCGCAAAATCTAAAAAAATTTTTTGACAGAAGGCACGGGAGTTGTTAAGCTCGAAAACGGACGAACAAAATCGCCACCCTCTCCCGTACACTAATATCCATACATACGGGAGGCAAACCGACTTTTTGTATTTTTCGACGTATCCGGGTCCCCCGACTCGAAAAACGTCTCGACCGATCCGCCAAGAACCAGAGAAGTAAAAATAAATTCGGGTTAAATAAAATAGCTTAACCGGAATTACCATCATAAAAATATGGAATTACGTCAATTTAAAAGTAGAAATAATTTTTCCGGATTGGGAGGGGTGATCTACCCACACCACATACATCACTAGCGTAATTACACACGCATTTACAACGCTTATAGAGTCACCCCGAAAACATTATTAAAATTCGATACCAGGCACGTGCCGAAAGTTTCTCCTTCAGCGCGTACCGCTATTGATAGTCGAGCTTCCGTCTTAACTAGACGATACAAAGCCAGTCGATTAATTATTTAAAGAAACATGATAATTTAACTAGTGTTTATATTAATTATAAGCGTTGTCTCGTGTGGTAAAACTTATTTTAAAAATAATAATATTCATTTTCTTACCATTTCATACCGCATCCGACAGTGGTTTCGATAGATGTACGTTCACCAGTCGGAAGCGCAGAATCATCGACGAAAACAATGGACGATGCACGAAATAAACTATTCGTTTCCTACGTAGTAATTACAAAATACAAAAAATATTTATCTTCCGCTTTACATTCGTTTCGGGATTTTCGCTTCGATGCGCAATTACAATTTATACGGATACGTGTAAAAACTATTTACGCGCCTATTAAAATTATATATACAGTACGTAACACCGAAAACTAATCTTATTTTCGATTTGACGCAAAGTATCGGATGGAGTTTCGCTTCCCTCGCTGTTATAATACGGGAAAGTATCGTAATCGTCTCAAATTTTTAGTTTTTTTGGCTCTTATAACATAACGCGGGTTACTTTTTCGACTGTTATAACGTAATTTTGTAATTGTCCCTCCGGGTTTTTGGAATCTGGGAATTTTCAGACCCCCCCGAATCCCCAAAAAAGTAAAATAAAATGATACCCGAGACGCGTATGTGTTTCGGCGTCTATTTCGTATATCGTCTCGGGATGGGATAAAGATTTTTCCCCTTAATTTTACCTGGTAATTTGTACGTAAGGCACATTCGTCGCGTGTCGTATCTCGTGCGGGATCGGACTTAATGAAAATTTTACTCTCTCTTGGCATTTACAGTATTTTTAAATTCTCGTCTGTACTCTGAAAATTAACATGTTTTGCTTTTTATAATAATTAATAACAAACGAGTTTCTGTTTTTTAAAACTTCTCGTAACAGACGGAGCCGCGCGCGCAAACTTCGCGCTAATGGCCAGGTTGAGGCCGAAGTTTTAAAGGCCAAAACGTGTACGTGGGGCGTTCGGCGCCGCTTTCCCTTAAGCCTAGAAGTTCGACAATGGCGTTTGGAATGTCGAGCGTCATTCCACCGACTATCCAAACACAATCGTCGAACTTCTAGGCTTAAGGGAAAGCGGCGCCGAACGCCCCACGTACACGTTTTGGCCTTTAAAACTTCGGCCTCAACCTGGCTAATGTGTCTTGGCGTTTCTTAAATATAAGTGCTTTTTGTCAGGTTCCAACAACGGGTTGAAATTAAATATTTATTATTAGAAATTTATTAAAACGAAACTAGAAAAAAATATGAGCGCGAGTTTCGAAGTTCCATCGAGATTTTGCATCCAGAATAACGGATGATATCGAGTAGATTCTTCGAGGCGCATCTTTCTGGTGACTCGAACAGGAATCGTCTTTCGCTTAGAGACGGACGAGAGGCCAATCAGAATAAACAAATTTGAGAACGGAGATTGATATAATCCCTTCTCAACCCCTGCACTCCGGAAAGTCCGAAGCGAAAAACTCGCTGTGTAGCGACGCGCAGAAGACGAAGATTCCGCACTAGTGACCATCGAGAGAGTCGTGCCGCCGACGCTTACCGACAAGTCTCCTTACCTGCCGCAGCCCCGGGGCCCATCGTCGAGGGACGATAGAAAAACATCCTCGACACTTAAAACTTACGAACATTTAATTGGTTAAGGAATTTTGTGCATAGTGTAAGTTATTTCCTGTTAAATTAAACAGATTTTTGTCAGATACTTGTCATCTGTGTCTTCTCCGCCACACCCACACGCCAACGACCCTAGATCATCCTGACGCGGGATTAACGATTCCTCCCGGAACATTTTCTGCGGAAAAGTTACGCAACCCGTTGCTGGATTTTTTAAATATACCGCTCGACAACAGAAGTTACAGCCATATTTTTTAAGAAATATCCCCTGTGGCAACGCCACGTTCCAATCGGCCTACACCGGCACCGTCGCGCGATCTATACGATTTGCATAAACGTTCTGTTCCGAAAGGCACGGGTAAGAGGTTCGAAAACGGTAACGTCATATTTCATTATAATATTTTCATCTCGGTTTTTTCGATCCGCTCCTTTCCTTACGGCTGGTATACACGGTAAGGAAATCCTCAAAGGATGCGCTTAACAGACGAAAAAAACTGGGATATAACTGGCTGGATCGAACATAGTAATTTACAAAACTTATTAAAATATCTCCCAACGTATAAAGAATTATTTTTATTTAAAAATGGGCAGATAGAAAAAAAAATCACGGTTAATCGTCAAAGTTAGCGAGGAATGCCTGCCATTTTACGTCGGTAAAGACACCGTGGCGCCGCTACTCGTTGGCGGTGTACAGTTCTTCCTCGACCAGTGTCCGCTACTAATTATGCCACGAAATGCCGATCTTCCCCGGCAATTGTCGAGCAATGTATATACGACGGAAAGAGTGTCATTTCTCTGCTTCTTTTACAATTTTTTGGGGTATTTTTATGCATATTTGAGCATATTTCTTTTATTATAAGCTCGTCGTCATCGTCTTTGAGTGATTTAGTGCTTTCATTAATTAATACATCCCTAGGATGAAAACAAGTGGTTTTTGGGATTGTATATGTATATAGTCTGTACAATTGTATATATATGTAATGAATTGTTGACAATCCCAAAAATCACTTGTTTTAATTTTGTCTCGTTTATTTGTTAACTTTAATTTTGTGTTTCGAGTTTGCAATCGAATCTATTTAATAAATAATTGTAATTCCGGAATAAATGAAATTTTTATACAACTAGCTGGAGTACCCGGCTTCGCTCGGGGAGTCGATACGAGATTGTGTGGTAGTTGGAATAAAAGGATAAACTTTAAAATATAAGAGGTAAAAAGATTTTATTGAAAACATATTCTAACTATTTACAATACTTGTTTATAAACAACATTTTTCATTTTGTTATCTGGATTACAGTATATATGTACAAATTTTTCGAATTTCCTACTCGACAGCGAGCTACGTATAGTTGCCGTGAAAGAGAAGCGGGAGACTTTGAGGTCGATGCCGCAATGTTTTAAAGCGTGTCCTCGCGCTTTGTTAATTGTAAAACTATAGGCTAATTTGATTGGAAATTGCAGTCTTTTAAATTGGAACGGCAGTTCGGTAGAGATCGGTGGTATTCTGCGGATAAATACTGCGTGCCTTTGTCCTTTCCAGTCGTAAGTTTGCCTTCGATGACGTTATTCGATAGCCGCTCGACGATCGCCCTTGTTCCGTTACATAGTTTTGGTGAGTTCAAATTTCCTAGTGGTACGATCGGAGATGCAATTTTCAGTCGATGGCGGTGTAATGGTATTCCTGGTACTCGCAGTTTAGAAATTCTGTAGGGAAGTTGACACTTTCTTCAACGTTTACCGTCGTGTCGATCGATTTGTATATTCTCTCCTCACCGGAAATTTTCTTTTGAATATTAAAGTTGATATCGTCGACAATATAGATATACATACATTCGAGAGTATATATTTAGTCACTGTATCGCTTTGACTACTCACACTTCACTGTTTGTTTTTATTCACTCGCTGCACTACTTTGGAATTTTCACTTCTTTTCCGGTTCTTCTCTTCGTCGCCGATAAGAAACCGACGTTCGAACCCGCGACGGATCTCGCTTTATATACCCCCACCGACGAGTAGTCCCACCCGTACAAAAAAGGCTTCGAATGGTCCACGATGTTCCGGAACGTCGCGGAATGCTGTCGAATACTCTCGAATGTTTTGGACTATGGTAGAAATTTCTAGAGGGCGAAACTTCCAGCCCTTATATCTCGGAAGGCGCGCCCTTCGGGTAAAAACGGGAAGCTTCTTCGCGGATGGGGGATAGAGGGCTACCACCCCGTATAACTCCGTCGATCGTACCGGGACTGGTTTTTGAGTTTTAGCGGCACGCGCATCGTACCCTTACCTTTATAATATATATCGATGATTGATTATTTATTAAATAGATTCAATGGCAAAGTCGAAGAAATATATTTGGGTCTATCGTAGTTGCAAAACGTACCGCGTGCTTTTCGAATTTTGAGAAGACAATGCCAGCCGGAGAACAGTTAAACAATCGTTTTAACTGCGCGTGGCGCCGCCTGATACGAAACTTATTTTAAAAACTATATTATTAATTATTTCGAAATGGCAAAGAGTTTAATTTTTGAAGGTTTATAAAAAATTGAAAATGTTCAATAAGCCCGAGCCCACTGCGGATACGGCGTACGACCCCGACCACCCGTAAGCAGCAAATTTTAATAGCAATAATGCCTCTAATACGGAGACTCGCCCGCAAAATTTCAGAAATATTCGACGAAAGTCAACAAAATGGCGCTGGCGTAAAGAAAGAAACCCGCTTTTTTTGTCGTTCGAAATTTCCGCCGCCATACTTTCCCTCTGTTATATCACGGCCGGTAATAAGCCTATTAAATTCAATAGGCCTATTAAATAAATGCATTAAATTAAAAGTTTAATTATCCGAAATAATTTATAACAATTATTGAATTCGGCTCGACGGCGGCAGTTACATCCAAAGTATTGTTGAACTGCGTCGGTGAATAAATTAACATTTATAAGTTTGTTGCGCGGGTTATACTTAATTTATGCCACTTTTACGAAGAATAAATTTAGAATAAGCGGAACAAAGGCTGCGGAATAAATTATTTTATTATTAAATTTAAAAACAAATTCAAATGGCCACTTCCGGCCGGGCGAGTATCCAATTAAATAACTGGGTTATATATTATTAAAACGATCGAGATCTTAAGAATATAAAGGAAGAAAAATATCAAAACGGGAAGCGGAAAAAGATCAAAGCCACAGTTTGGCGTTAATCGTCCCGTAGGAAGAAAATAATGCTAGTAGCGCGATTAAAATATTAAAAAATGTACTGGACACGCGCGTTGGCCAGTTTTTTAACACCAAAAATGTCGCTCCCTTCCCGAGGATTTTTTCCTTTAGACAGTTTTTCGCTTTAATCGGGTTCCGCTTTGGACGGGTTTTTCCGCGTACACCTTATAAGCCTTACGCGTTAAAAATTCAACATACGTATAAAGTTTGAATTAAAAATAATAACGTAAAACACGTGGATTTTTGCCGTTTCTCAATCGGGAATCTCTCTCTCTCTTACCCAGTCTAATTATATTGCAGAAATACAAGATTTTTGAAGCCGAATCGTAAATCCCGAGCATCACTTTACTCGGAAGTTCGATAATTTCTCTTTGTATTAAATGGAAACGATTCTTTACGTAAATAACACTATTAAAAACAGTTAAAGCTGCCTTTGGATGCTTAACCCTCCTTAAGCTCTCGATCCTTCCTTCTTATAACCATTTACGTAAGCAAAATAGAAATAACGTCGTACAAAACTTAAATGAAACAGAAACGCTCGACATTAATTATTATATCAATTAAAAACATGAATAATCAATATTTTTAATTCTGTTCCGCGCTTTTCTAGTGTTTAAAGTATCGTCCAAGTAAATGGTAAAAACTAATTTTTATATCGTTATTATAAAAAGACAAAATGCCTATTCCTGGAGGATAGGGTGGCCGATAACGAATAAACATTTCGCTAAGTCTGACCCAACTCCGGCTATAACTCTCCATTCCCTCCTACCTTTAACTACCAAAAATTAATATCGATGCCCCTTTTATAGTCATCGTCCCGTTAAGTTCGTTCGGTCCCGAGACACGCAATTGGGGCTACAAATTGTACACCTATAAATACCCACTGTCTGTCTGTCTGTCCTTAATCTCGACAACATAATTAGACGAAAGTCGAAACCGGATATACAAAGCTTAATGGCGGGAGGCCCGATTTACTGTATACGAACTTCCGTTTTGCGCCGAAAGTCGCGTCATTTCAACTGGGAAATTTCCCCCGAATGGAGTTAGACGGTTGACCGGCACGACTCTACCGGAAGAATACGATGTACGGGGGCGAGACACTACTAATTTCAGGCGGAGAGCGCGTATTTTAAATGAAATAAATTTAAAATACGATTAAAAACTGCAGTCCGATATCGTGACCGTGTGGCCATAAATAATTGCTGGTTTTTAAGGGTTTTATTAAATTTTTGGGCTCCTCGACTATCGGAAGGCGAAAAATCGGGGGTATTAAACTTTGATTCGTCACCATACTTCTATAACAGCGGAGTAAGTAAAAATATAGGAAATTCCGTTCTGTCTCGGTTTCCCCTATATTCTAATTTATAATTTACGTTATAAAAATAAATAATATTTCAATTAATGCTTGGAATTGCTTTAATTTCTCATTAAACCTATTACTTACGAAGCACGTTCCAATTAAAAATCGAGTCCATCCACAAATCGCAGTTAAGTAATATCTCGTAACTGTTTAATACATCAAACAGCATTAAATCTTAATTCATTTTTCAGTTTTAGTTATTAATCAACTAACAAACAACCGAAACTTTCACTGGTGTTTTCTGGCACACTCCGCTCAATTTTAAAATGCAATACGTCGAAATAAAGCGACTAGGAGTGGCGGATTTATATAAGGGCTAATAGGGTGGCCAATTTTCGGGAGTCCCCGAGCGACAGAACGTAGAAACGCAAAACAATATCAATATAGAAATTTCTTGTTAAATTATAATTATTGTGCCCAATAAGTGCGCGTAAGTGAAGCATTATACAGGAACGAGAAAGTTAACATTTACTCAATGCCGGTAACAGTTAATAACGGTGGAAAAAAGTGTCATCGTCGAAACTTCTCGCACCTTTTCTGCTCGTGCCTCCTAGTACAAGGTCACCAAAGTGTCGATAAGGAAGTTCTGGAAGAAAATTAGTAGGGAGCCAATTGGGTTGGTTAAAAATAGCTTATACGCGTGACAATTAAAGACGATGTTAATTTGCACACCGCTAATAGATCTATGGAAATGTGTGTGGATTAATACTGGCTTACTATATTTATTTATTAACTGTATTAGCAAAAGAAGAGAGGAATCCCCGAAGGAAACTTTTCGGGAGGCCCCAAACGTTTTTAATTGTCGGGTCGACGGTCGAAAAAGTTTCAATCCTATGTTCTAGAACCTCTCGAATAAAATAAATAGCCGACAGTAATTAGCGAGCGTGAAATTTCATCTTTCACCGTTTCTTGCAAATCTGAATGGAATCTTTGCCTTTGTTCTTTACTAAAGCATTCGAGATCTTCCGGAATATAATTGAGACGGGATTGAAGAAACGAAGTTTCAAACACAGATCGTAATCGATTTTCTCGAATTCGTTTCGACGACGATATTTATATCGTTTGTATTTGAACTACCAAGAAATGTGGTGACAACTACCGAGCCGTCTTTGTATCGCATCGCTTACACATGGAGTAAAAGCTTCTGGATACATTATCAGAACTGACAATGTTGCCTTTACTTAATTTCTCTCGCGAAAATATCTAATTTTTGTAAAAATAAGAGCAATCTTTACAAAAGTCTTCTAGTACAAAAACGAAAGCTTAAGTTTTAACCATTGGACCGTACGTTATTAACGGAACAATAAGTAATTAAAAATGCATTCTTGTTAGGAAAATGTGTACACACTGATAATTATATACCATATTAGCCCAATTAAATTCCAGTATGATAATCAAAACTTTCATTTTTAAAGAAATAAAATAAATATAAACCTCGAGCACGGATGAAAAAGAACAACCGGCAATATTTAAAACTGAGTGTCTTTTACCATATTTTATTTTTAAAAACTATTTATATTTTTAATTATTATAAAACGGCAAAAATTTTAATTCGAGTATAGGACGAGTTTTATTTTAAAAAAATTGTAAATGCTAATAACGAATAAATTCGTCGTTAAGTCCGATCGACACACGACCCCCTTTATCTCCCACCCTTTTAACCACCACAATTTTATAGCATCGATCCCCCTAATAGACAAATCTCCCCGCGATTCGATAAAACGCGCCGAAGTTCTTAAGCTTCAAACAGCGCGAACGTTTCGTTCACCCCCTCGACACAAACACAGAAATCTACACCCACACGCCAACTAACGTCCCTACGTACAGAAAAAGCCTCCGAATTTCTCGACGTTTGAAGGTCCCGAGTCTAAAAATCTAGGGGGGTGGCTTTTTGACCGATTGCCATACTTTCTCTCCCTCGTACGTAGTGGAGCCGGGGAAGGATCGTAGATCGTAAGTTCTAACGCCTAAATAGAGGCAAGTTTCCTATAAAAATCCTCCCGGAGGCAGTTCTCTCGGCACGCGATCCGTACGTCGCGTGGCCTAATTCTATCGATCCAATCGTTTCGGTAATGGCGTAGGCCAACCGCGCCCAAAACTCCGCCAGAAGCGGGCCAAATTGCGTATAAGTCGTAAGTACGCGGACTACAAATATTTTATATATTCCGTATAGGCTAAAAGTAGACTCGTACCATTTATAAACGATGTTGGCGGCCACCGACGTAGACGATACGAGAAAACGAATTCTTCGTAAGTCGGAATTAAAAATAACCTTTCTCCCGGACATAAATAATTTCGGCTTACTCGATAAATTAATAAATAATGCGGAGTTACGTAACGTTAAGAAAAACAGCCGTAAGGAATTTGTCACGGCAGTTAGGGTAAACAAACGTCGGAAATGTAGAGAAACCCGCCTTCTCTTTAAAACGGAAGCCGCGAAATTCCGGTTTACGCGGGTTTTATCGCGTAATAAAAATAATTTTAATACATTTTTAAAAATTAAAAACTGGGAACGGTGGGGGCGTAACCACCCTCCCGTATATGCCTACATCGCTACGCGTTACGATTAAATTCTACGTTCGGCTATTTTTACGGGGTTTCCGGGTGAGACCACGACGCCGTTAAAACCAACTTAGCTATACGCCGTTTTAATCGGAAGGGGGCCAAATTCCATCGGCGAGATCCGACCAGGACAGTTTAATAACGTTATTTTTATTTGCTAGAAACCGAAATTAAACATTTAAAACGTGGCCAATAGGAAATAGAATGCAATATAAATAACGAATTTGATGAAAAATATGTCTGGTGTTTGGAGACCGAACAATTTATTTCGTTGGCCATTTCCTATAATTACGACGTTTAATAAATACAAGTCGACACAGTTTTTGTCCGTCTTAACTTTAAACGTACGAGAATAACCGCGATAAAAAAGTCAAAGTCTTTTACTCTTTAAGGCAAAAGTTGAATGCTTTATCAACAAAAGTTCTTTGGCATTAAAATCCCGTCCAATACACTATTAACGTACGGTGGGTGGAAAATTAAAAATAACCCAGTTCGAAATATACATTTTTATCTAACTTGCCGCAAAATAAAAACGGGTTCTACCGGATTATTATTATTTCGGCAATAAAAACGTAAGACGTTAGAAAATTTTCTGCTCTTCGGGCCGAATAAACACAATACTGTCATTTGTAAGCGCTTAACGAATAAAGCCGATACGTGACGTTTAACCAGTAACTTGGTAAAATAACAATTAATAGCGTTATTTTCGACAAGTGTATGGTAATCGGCCATAGAATTGAAAAATTCGGTCTTTCGTCCGTTAACGTCGCGCCCATTATTGCGCCAGCGATTCTGGATAACGCTTATCGTAAGGAAGTGCCGTTCTCCGAACGTTAGGCTAATGCAATTATTCGCTTCTTCGGACACTTCGGAATTATTAGATATTGGCTTCTTCGAATAGCTAAGGGACCAAATAATTTCTACCCCGTAAGAGGAGACGTATCCGACATTATTTTTATTTTTCCAAATACCCCATCCGGCATAATTAGACTCCGATCGGCAACTTACGTTAAAGAAAGTTACGTATAATTGGCGGACATACCTTTTTCTACTTACTCTATACCTGCTCGGTACTTACTTGGTACATAATACTCGTCCTTTCGATGTATACAATTTACGGTGTACTAAACTCCGTCGTTAACGCTTTACGTTGGTTATTTTCTTTATTAAAACTCAAACTTCCGTCGTCTAACGCCTATTTATTTAACCGGATAACTTTAATATAAGCGTCGTAAGCGGGTCGACCACTGCCGCCTTTATTCTTTTCCCAACTGGCTTTAAGTTTTCTGTTCCGTAATTGGTTAATAAGTTTATTACGTCGAGGAGTTATGAGCGTGAAAATGAAAAACCGGCCAACGACGGAAAACCTTAAAAAATCGTTTTATCCATCGGTATTACGTTATTATATTTAAAAAATTATACGTCACATTATAGTCCGATACAGTATTTTTACAATAAAACTGGCCATTTATTAAACTGTAAACGGTAATCGCGTAGAAAAAAGTGATATAGGCTAATAATCTTTTAAATTTAATTAATGAAAATACAGTATAATGGTTTTAGTAATCCGTTTTAATGTAATTATAATTGTTTGCTTTATTTCTAATCTTAAATACTACATGAAAAGTTTACTGAATGTTTCGGTCCCTATTTAGCTCATTTCGGTATTAAGCGCGTGAAGAAAACTGCAAAACTTGCGTAAAACTCGCTCGTTCGCCAGTCTCGATGGGTCGGCGTATAACCGGTGTTAGCGGCCTTACACCCGGTCTACTCGGCATAGATAAAAAACTGGCAACGTTCCCCATTCCTTACTCGTTTTCCTCACCTTTATAAGTCTTCAAATTGGTTCGGGAGGTATTAATTAACTCCTTAAGCCCCCATCAACTTTCGATATTAATGTAATTAAAGATAAAAAATACTTAAAACTGAAAAAAACGAAAGAAACGCGTTAATTTCCAAGAAAAAACTTCCAAGTTTAACTTCCTTCGTCTCGCCTTTCCGCCAAATTTGACACCTACCAGTCATGGCGTCTAAGGCTGGATGACCCGGAGAACAGATGGAGTCGGATTTCCCGGGACATTCTCATAGAAGTCTCGGGAGGCGGACGGTTTATAATAGGGTGAATACTAGCTAGGCCTATATTTTTAAGTACTGTATTTTTAAAAAATTAAAATTTTACTGCCATTTCCCACCCCCCGCCACTTAATTAAACTTATATATAATAAAATATATTAATTAAAAGAGTTAAAAAACTATCGGAGGTGGTTTTTGACATCAGAAAGCAGCTTTAAATAACTTTACCGAAGTCAAATCCGTGCGCTACAACTTAGGAACCATGAAATAAATTTGATAAAAAAAATCCCATTAAAAAACAATTAAGCCTTAATCGCGCGTCATTAAAGGTTGATTAAAATGGCGATAAAAATTTTTTGAAAACATTCGGAGACTTAAAAAAACATCCGAAAATTGAAAAAACATTTTTTAGGAGCAAAAGGACCGACTTTTTTGTAACGTTACGTAAACTGGACGAGTTTTCTCGTCAATGAGAATGCGGGTGTTTTAAACAAATTTAAAATATTAAAAATTGCAGCCGGCATTGTCAGCGCGTCGTTTGTTTACCATAGCGTGTCACGTGGGCGATCCGCCCAGGGCGAATGTCTCTCGGGAGGTTTTTTATGTCAAAGTAGTCCCTATTTAGGCGTTACTAACTCTTAAATAGGGATTAGCGCCGGCCAAAGCGCCGGTCCATTTGGCCGGTGGTTCGGCCGGCCGCCCACTGGCCAGCAACCACCCGACGGTGGAAGATCTTGGCGAAACGAACTATAAATTTGTCTGAGAATTTACAACCGCGCGCGGCTCTGTCTTTCGAAACAATTTCTCGTCGTTGGGTAGATAAAATGGCTAGAACGACGCAACTAATATAAATTAACTCCGAGTATTATTACCGCGTCCCTCACCACCCCTTTTAATGGAAATAAATATGGGTTTACCGACAATTCTCCGGAGTTTTCTCCGAGTACGGCGTCTTGGACTGGTCTAATAGGCCTTATCTCTATTCCTCGGAACGGGCAACCTTTTTGTACGTAAGGGCCGCCTACCGGAGAAAAAAGAAACAAATCGCCATTCGTATATAACGCTTAATTTAGCTTCCGGAACCGACGTAAACCTAATATATCGGAAATATTTAGTTAAATATTTGTTTCCGCCCGTCCGTTACCCGGTTTCTCGTTTTAATTTTTACTAAAACTAAAACTATTCGCCTACGTAAGTGGTAGAAAATAACGGTTTTATTTTTTCCACCTACTTCCTTAAGCCGGGAAATTGACGGTTTATTCGTATTTTATGCCGGGCGGGCCGCCCGTCCGCTTTACAATAAAACATAAAGCCTGGAAAGAAACTAATAGTTTCGATATTTTTTAAAATTAAAAAAAACAAACAACGCTTTTATCGGTTTCGGTCTACCCTACCGCGTAATCTACGTCGATACGCGTTTCGTTATTTTAGGGATGGCCCAATGCGCGCGTATTTACGCGCGCATTGGGCCATCCCTAAAATGACGAAACGCGTCGTCGTCCCGAAATATTTTCGTTTAGGGCGACGCGAATGGCGCTTGGCGAAAAACTGGAAAAAGTGCGCGTGGCGCGTACCCCCGACCGTCGGCTCTTTTCGTTTATAAGTCGGACGAAATTCCAGGAGGCCAGACCAAGCCAGTTAATTAAAAGCGTTTGAAAATGCGTAAAATCAATTTTTTAAGCGTTTAAAAATAATTAAATTAGGAGTATTTTAATACGAAATTGCAAATTTAAGTCGGACGGAAACGAAATTTTTATTTCGTTTTCGTTGGTTTCTGGTTAAAAACGAAGGAGGAATTAAATATTTCTACGGACATTCCTGGCAAAAAGCGTATATTAAGCGTGTAGAAAACCCGTCCGAGACGTTCTACGCGGACGTCCTTATTTCTTACCACGGTTTTAAAATACGCTTAGACTTAAAACTACGTCTGGGTATAAATTATCGTCGTTTTAAATATATTGCACGGTCTACCGGATTAAATCGACTTTAGTTTTTAGCCGAAAATACTACGTCCCGTCCGCGCCGTTATAAGAAGCGACGTTTCGTTTACGGCCTCCGCCCGGGGAGGACGGGACGCTTTGTAGGGGGAACCGGCCTCTATTTAGCCAAGAAAATGCACAAAACTCCGCCCGGCCGGACGACTAAACCGCCGATACGGGTGTCCGGCCTGGAGACGATAAATCCCAGTAGCCCACAGCCTTAGTCGTTATAGAATTTTAACGCAGCGACTTTTTCGAAAAGCTGGCTAAATAGCCTATAGCCTAAGTATATTTAGGCGCCACATTTTCTTGCTTTTAAAATATTTTACTTTTATTAACGGGCGGAATTAATTTTAAAAAGAATCGTTATTACAGGTTTACGATTCCATCGGTAACGGCGTCGTCCTAATTATTTTATTACATTTTTTAAGGCGGGCGTCGCTTTTCGCAAGCTTTACAATTCTTTTATTAATAACCTCCCGAAATAAATATACGCATAAAAATCAATTTACCTGGTCGTACGATTAGTCTTTGATACGTTTTATGGCGTTAAGCTATCGAATGAAGGGCGTAGCCGTAATTTCTTGCAGAAAAATCGTTTCCAAAGCGCATTTTGCAATTTTACAATTGGATTTTACGAAAAATATAAGGATTTGGATGGGTGGGAAAAGGCCGGGCCCGGGGAAACCGTATTTAGGCGCGCCGAGAACGTTTCGAGTTCGGCGCTTTCGGCCGTAAGTTTACGTTATTGCGGCATTTATATGGTAAACCAAACGACTACAAAACTTAGTGGTTTCTATCTCGTCGTAACTTCCGCTAGCGTTACCCTTCCATCCGCCCACCGCTTCCCTCCATTAAACAAATTGTTGGCGAAAATCTAACAGTTTCGATTAGTAAGTAGTTATTTAGAATTCTAACGCAAATTCACTTTTCTTACCATAAATTAATTAAAGGTCGAAAGTTTCCGTCCATTCTAGCGGTACTCCCAGTCCAGCGTTGGCTTACGCCACACAGTTTTGTCGGAGCGCGGTATCTAAAATCCAATCGGTCTATTAAAATATAATTTATATAACGTAAGATACGCTTCGTTCGACTAACGATAGTCAATCAAATACGTTAAATATTTACATCTTTCCGCTTCATTACGCCCACGGCCACCATCTCGGATACTTTTTTTTTCCCCTTTCTTCGCTAGACTTTACTTCTAGAGTAGTATCGATGACCCGATAAAGGAATCGTCGTTAAGCTCTGTACGGACTTTGAATTCGGCCGGGCCAAATGCCGCCAACCCACGATAAACCCATGTAGAATAAATTTTATTTTCCTTTGCCGCCACTTAAAAGGCAGTTTAGGCCACCACGGCCGCAGTTTCCTCGGTTTAACTCGACAAATTCGTAGTTAGAATAACTACCCTTTTGTTATAAGCTTTAAGTTTAGGTTTAGGTTTAATGGGATAAAACGACGCGTGGACCATCCGTCCGGGGAAATGCCTCTGGCGGGACTTGGCGCCAGAAATTGGCCTTTAGTTAAGCGTTTGGCGCGGTAGCCTAACCGGGATCCCGTATCTTTCAAAATAAATTAACAAAAAAAAATTAAACAAGTGCGGGGAAAAGATCCGAATGCCACCCAGGCGCTTATACGCGAGTATATACCATCGATATACCATAGGTAAGAGATAATAGATAATATAGTCCCGGTCCGCGGCGCTAGCGCTCGGCCTCGGAAAATTCCACGCGGCTAGCTAGCCCCCCAGCCGGACGCCCACCCACCGTCGACTACCGATTTTCGGTGGTTCTTATCCGCCCGGCCACTAATGGGCGCCGTTTGTAAAAAACTTAAGAGACGACGCACTTTTCGTTAACTTTAACAGAACGGTATTCGTCTAAAATATATGCGGGGGTTTATCGTTTATTATTCGTTCGGATAATTAAGTTTTACTTAAATTACTTGGCTGTTAAAACTGACTGACTGATTCATCATCGCCCAGAGCAAACCGCTGGACCTAGAGGTGAAATTTGGTACTCAGTTAGGGTACGTCACGAAAACGCGCACTAAGAAGAGATTTTTCGAAATTCCCGAGTGGGGGGAAAAGGGAGAGCATTAAGGCTTAACCGGAAGAACGGCTTCTACCGTACTATTTTAAATGCGACTTTTTGCTTTCAACTACGTTTAGTCTTCATCGAGTACTTAGGTGTATTAAATTGATAACATTTCAGACACTGTGATAAATATTATTATATATTTCGATTTTAAAAATGTTCGAACCGTTTTAAATTCGAATTTGTTATCGCGTATTGGTTCAATTATAGAACGATTGTAAACGTTCCAGAAAATTGATCAAATTGAAAATAGTTGGTTCGATTGTGGGCGGTAGGTGTTATATAACAATTACTATGGCCGTTGAAATACTGAATATAAACGGGGTTTGCTGGCAAAACCTCCGCGGACCAAGTGGCGGGTAATAGCTAGTAGCTTATATTAATAAAAAGTTTCTTCCAGTGGCTTTACGCCGATTTAAAGTCGACTTTACTGTATTTGATAATAACTAAATATAGGAAAGACTGTTTAAATAATTTACATTAAAATATGGGGAATATTTAACTTAAAAAAGCCGTTAGCTGTAACGAAATACGGTAAGAAAGTCTTAACCGTCGGAGCGCTAAATTCGATTTTAGTAAATAGAGTTACTGCCGTAACCAAGTTCGTACCGTATTATATTTTACTGTACAGTACGTAAGTCTCTTACTGTACTGCGTATAAATAAACAGTCGATTGTATAGTACCGCGCTTAGAAGACTGGGTATTAATTGTGGAATGTAAATTAATTTTTCCACGCTGTCACCACTTCCGACGGATAATAAAATTTCTACCGTATCTCGACCGAATTATTATTTCGAGAACCGCGTCGGACATTCGGGGCCTCTCTTATCACGCTTTTTGTGCCGGGGGAAAATCCTCCGTTCCTTCTCTCCGCGGCTTTACGGTCGCTACCTTTTGGCGCTATTTCCTTTCAATCACAGTTTTACGTTTTATAAAGGTTTTTAATACCAAACGACGCGCCATTTTTACCAGCGGCGTATCCGGGACTCGGAGAACGCGGGACAGACCGAGGCGCGTGCCCTTTTTTTCGGAGAAGGTGACCGTTATCTCAGAATTACCTAATCTTACGTAATCGAAGCCGCGAAATACGAGTTAGTTATTTATTTATTTCCAAAACCCGCCAAGCCCATTTACAAAGAATCCGGTTTACGCAGATTTCGTCGTTGGTCACACTTTAACCAAATTATTAGCGACATTCTTACGCGTCCGTAAAACGAATAAGTTCGTTGATCGAATAATTTCCAAATGCGATTGGAAAAGCGGAAGGGCGGCAACACGCCGGCGGACGACTCGAAAAATAAATAAAAACGACAAGTACGCGCCGTAGTCGAACCGTTTCGTTTGGCCAAGAAGCCGCTAAATTTCCCATCTACCGATAGAATTTCGTCGTTACCACGCCAATATATATTTTATTCGGCGTTATCGAAACGTATTAACCGATTAATTCCACATTTCGCTCCGAATTCTGGGATTTCCTGGTATACGGCCCAGCCATCCGCCCAGGGGAATGCCTCTCCGCGTGATAAATGCCAAGAAAGCCCGCCGACCCACCACCTCCAATAACTGCGGGCGACTCGCCAGTGTTAAGCGGTTTCGTCCCCTCGGCCCCTTCCATTTAACTTATTAATTAAATTACCAGCGGTGGTACGACTTTTCCCGCGCTAATTTGCCCGAGATCCTGGCGTAGATTTAAATAAAATCTGAGGTATAAATACGAAGAATAAAATTATAAGAACTTATAAAGTGACGAGTAATTGGCTTGATAAAAATATTTAAAGAAAATGCTTACAAAGTTTAGTTAATAATTTTGCAACGGGAATAAAATGAGATAACCCCGAAATGCGGCCGTGACCGACCGAAGATCGCGTATAGTAAGTACATGGAAGCTACACCGGAATGGCCACGACTATTTTTCTCGCTTAAGCGGGTTTCCGTTTTGGACAGGTTTTACCGCCTATCGTACTGTTTAAATATACGTAAATTGGCACTTGACGGTAAAATTTATGCTTTATAAATTGAATTTTTACATTTGAGAAAGAAAATGCTATTTTTTAAACAAACGTCATTTATAATACGTTTCTTTAACATTAAAGAGCGAAGAAAAATCGCCTTCCTAAAATAAAAACTCGATAAAACATTTCTTTTTAAAAATATATAGAGAGAGTATTATAAGCCAATATATTTCGTATTAAACGCATTTATAATCGACCATTTCCTGCGTGTAAAAAGAACCTGTTTAAAATGGAAATCTGCCAAAGCGGAAAATATATTCGTGGCCCTACCGGTCCGGTTTACGCGGGTTTCGCTTTCTTTATTTATATTATATTAATTATTTAACGAAAGCGGATAAATGCCGCTTATACTTCCGGTTACGGTAAAACCCGCGCAAACCGAATTCGTACGGCAACGAATATATTTTCCCGGTTTGGAAGATTTCCCATTTGAACGGGTCTTTCATTTTCGCGCGGAAAATCCTTTATTTCCTAAGAACTTTTTCCGTTCTATTAAGATTCCGTTTTGGACGGGTTTTATTACTGTACGTTAGGTAAAGGGTTGTACGCCGTTCGACGTATCCGCACCAACTTTAGCGCGAATACTCTTCGACACCCTAGAAGAAACACCGTTGGGGTTTCCACTAGGGTTTCTCATTTCCCGGTCTTTTGCTTGTCCCGGGATAAAAGTGAACTGTTTCCCGGAATAGAATTAATTATTTTTAAGGTATACAAAATATCTTGAAATCAAATGATATAATTATTTTCCATTTTTTAAAGTAATTTTAAAGTTCTGTAACCTCCAAAATCATATTAATAATGCTGTGTAAGGTCTATAGGCCTATAATAAAAATTACCTTTAAATAACGTAGAAATTTTCGCAAATAGAAAAAAATTAATTAAAGTTTGCTGGAAACTGCATACAACAACAACAAAAAAATGTTTTGAGTTGAGTTAAAAATTAAAAAAAATGAACTTCTAATTTAGAAGGTAATTTTCGTTTTTTAAATAAAATATAATACAAAATATTGCAAACTTTTANACTTCATTTGGATGACATAGTAGAGTGTTAAGATTAATCGTATTCGTTATTGTAAACCGAGTTTAAGTTAGGCGCCATCTGTTCATTTCTTTTGTATGTCCGACGATCAAAAGACCGCTTGAGATCGAGTCTGTTTATAATTTGAAAGGTAATCTTGTCAGTTATATGTACAAAAGGTAAATTGTTTACAAAATGAGTCTTTCTTTATTATCTGATAAATGTATACTTTTTTCGTCAATTGTTTACCATTGCAGATGCCTTTTGTGTAAAATCCAAGTCGGATGTATGTAAGCTAATAAATGTTCTCGTTAATCTTATCTCGCCTTTTGGTTCGTTCACGGTTACAACAAATCACCACACCACATACAGTCTCTCGAGTCTCCGTAGATATAACAAACACAGAAATAAATAACACAAAATGAATTGTAGCTATGCGTCGATTCTGCGCGACACATCCGAACACGTAAGCCGAACAATAGTGTGGGGAGAGTGAGTAATCAAGAGTTGCGTGGCGCTCAAACAAAAGACGAATCGACGAGATTTGAAAATCGCGTAAGTCGGGGTAGCGTAAGTCGGGGTATGACTGTACTGTATTTTCGTGGAATGACAGGCACGCCGGCGACTAAAATATAAATTTAATCGGATCTAACAAAACTAGTTAATTAAACGTTAAAGAAATCATTCTTCCGAGTACAATAAAAATAATAATATTGTAATTTGACTGACTTAAAATCAGGAGGAGAAAAGACTAAAACAATTGACAGTAGAGGCAGTTAGTGTGGGCTACACTGACCATCTACCCCGACGTTAATTAAAAATAACACAAAGTCGACGTTAATCCGCGTAAGCCGAGATAATTTGCAGTGTTTCTTAAATTTAATGTTTATTTTGCGTTTTTGAAGAAAGTACTGTACACATAGAAGAGCACTTTTGGAATTCCAAAAGTATTTTACGTCGTTAGAAAGAAGACAAAATGAAGAAATTAAACGTATAATCGTAGTTTTTGATGTAACGCCGACAGTTTCAGTTTTGGAACAAAAACTAGTTCGTTTTTTAATGCGCCCTCTAAAGAAGGATGTATAACCTCACCGGCATGCCACTCCTTTCTAGTTTTTCTTTTTTGCTCGTCTTATCCTATTTTTCAATCTATCGATAATAACTAGTGTTGCAACGAATAGTATATTCGGCTCGATTAACGCACGTACGAAAATTGGCGCGCAAACCGCATTATGGCAAAGACCCCGCTCTCTATTGGCCCACTGTCACTACGCTTGGCCAATCGCGTTAATTCTTGACAGTCGTAGTGGACAGACAAGAGCGTCGTGGCAGTATGCGATAAGTGATGATATCAAATATGGATAACAATGAAATGACCTACACGTGTAAATAACGGAAAAAGAACAGAGAAGGACCGCGAAGTAAAAATGTGAAAATAAATATGAAATTGAGTCGATNCAAGCTTATAGCCCAATAATTCGTCAGTTAGTTTGTCTTTGATCATCAGGTTTATGAAGAAAAACTTCGTACTTACAGACATCGTACAACATGGTGTTACGCGTTATCGAAGCTATTGGGCATGGTTAAAAATTAAGACGGCATAAGCACAATTATTCCAGATATTACAGGTTCCAACAAGTAAAGAATTTTGAGAGTCATGACACAAATAAGCTACGTATTGATTATTGACCATTTGTGACACGCTATAATGAGCAAAAACTTAAGAAACTAATAAGTAGGTTTAAAATTGATAAATACAAATGTATTCTGACAGTTTATGAGTTAATTATGCTTTCTATTTGCAAAATTCCTCAACCTTAACACAAAATAAGAAAAAAGTGAATTTTTAAGAAATTTGCGGGATTTCCCGGGATAAGAAAAATTTCCCGGGTTAAAAAAACAACCGGGATCCCGGGATCCCGTTTGAGAAACCCTAGTTTCCACCCCCAAAGCCCACCCTCCTCTTAAACTCGAGCGACGCGGTTAGTATTTTATAAAACAATCGGAGGCGTGACCATCTTTCTCGTACTTATTGTTGGAACCATTCCATAAAAACGTAGGAAATTTTAACTAAATCATCGCCCAATTTTTTTCTGATCTTCCCAACAATTTTATTATAAACTTTGTAATTTAATATTAAGAAACATCGTATTGTATCGATGTTACCGGCAATATTTTTGTCCGAATCATTATTTACGAATAAGTCGGTGCCTAGTAGCTCAATTATTAAGCAAAAATAAGAAAACGCCGCTTATACTATTACATTACATAAATTGTACCGTTACGCGGTAAAAACCTAACAAAATTTCATCGAAACGGAGCGATTTAAAGAGAAAACCTGTTCGAAACGGAAAAATATTCGGTACCGTACGGGTCCGGTTTACGCGGGTTTCGCTGTATTTATTTATATTATGCTAATTAATTAACAAAAACAAAATGCCGCTTATACTTCCGGTTACGGTAAAACCCGTGTAAACCGGATTCGTACGGTATCGAATATTTTTCCCGTTTAGTCGGGTTTTACTGTAAACGTAATGTTTTCCTAAATAGAAATGCGCGTAAACATTGAAAATATCTTTTAATTTTACATCGTCGATTAAACGGGATGATTCTTGGTCTATTAACGCCTCGATAAAGCGTTTAAAAGTTTTATTTTTAACACTAGGAAAGCGATAAGTTTAATTGTAATTTCTAGAGATTCCGAAGGCAGATTTAAATAGATTAAAATGACCCCTTGGCTAATAAAATTGGCAGTTTTTGCATCACGTGTTCCGCATTGTTTAGCCAATTGAAGTACTTTACTACCGAGAACAAAAAATTCAACGAGGAATTCTACGAGTACGGTAGACGGGTGGCCGTGTTTACTTATATTTTGCACACTAAAAACACGACGAAAAATGTACGACTAATACAACGAGACCCGTGTAAACCGGACCTACAATCCGAATATTTTTTCAGTTTTCGTTTCCAACAGGTTTTTCTTAATGCCCAAGGACTTTTCCCCTTTAGACCGTATTGGAAAAAATACGATTAAAATGAAGAGAAAAGGGTATTTTGAGGTACGTTAAACGGATAAACTAGATTTTTTGGCACGACTTTCTTCGTTTCGTACGACACTGCCTTAAGAAAGGGTATAGAATCGATACGCACGATATTAAAGTTTACGTCAATTATTTTACTATTATCTTGTTTTAATAAATTAAACGGGGTGCGACTAATTAATTTTAGTCGACAACATAATGAAAATAGCAAATATTCGGAAGAAATTAGGGCAGACATCTTTTTTTACGTTAACGCCCTTATTCGGGCGAGGAATTATTCGGAATGGATGTCAAAAACACGAGTAAAAGTCCCTCGGGGTGGAATAGTTACTATTATATATTAACTAAATGGTTAACAATAAATGTACGCGTGTCTAACTCCGATTTAGTGCGGCCGCGACGTCGTGGGATAAAAATAACAGCTAAAGAAAGCGTGTTTTGTTAGCGGATTTTTTAATAAGGCACGTGTTTCGGGAGCCACTCGAGAAACAAAAGCCAAGGCGATAATCGCGCGTTTTAGACAGTTACTCCGGAATAAAAGTTAACGAACGAACTTACTGTAATTGGACGAAGAATCTAATACTTCGAGTTAAAATTACACTCGGACGATGACAAAAGTTACAGCACTTTACAGGAAGACACCCATTGACAACGCTGACGTCATTAGTATCGCTATCCAAATGTTGTAGGCATGCGCATTGTTGGTCGTAATTGGTTATATATCACTTGGGTTTATTAATGCGCCGTCGGAGTTGTCGAGTCGGCTGCGGGAGGAAGAGCGACTTAAACGTTGCTCGTAAATTTAATTCTTCAAATCAACTAAATATAGACTATTTGCGGATCGATACATTATCGATCGCAATTACGTTCAAGATTTAGCTATTATATAACTGGATAAAAATCGATGGCGCCACCTTATTTCTAGTTGGCGGCTGTTTACATCGACAACTACGCCAAACACTTCAGATTTTGTCTTAAAACCTGCCAAAACGACCGCGCCAGTCCGGTCTACGCGGGTTTTAATGCATTTGCTTGGTCTTTTCCAGCACGAATTTAACAAACAGAAAGGAAAATCGAAGCGTATTTATAAATTATAAACAGACCGTTATTTATTATTAACTTTTCGGCGCATTGTTAATTAATCGGAGTACGTGTTAACGCGGTTTTATTTCGTTTAAGATTAAGTTTATTGTAATTTGTTAATTGTATTTAGTTTTCTAATTCAATTTCTTTATTAAATACGTTTTTTTTTTACTATGCAGGAAGCTGGTTGTACTGGCAATTTTCCAACGTGTTTCTTTCTCTGTGACGTAGACGAGGTTTTTCAATTTCGAGGATAAACATAGATCCAAAAACAAAGAAGGTACACTAAACAGAATTCTACGAATGTAATAATTATTTTTTATAATTTCTTTTAATTGGCCAACGATAGAGGGGTCTTTCCTACGCGCGTGTGGGGAGGGCGACTTCCTTCACCTACTTCGAAGCTTAATACAGCGCGATCCGCGTAAACCGGACTCGTACGGTTTGGCGGGTTTCCGTTTTGAACAGGTTTTTCTTAACACGGTAAGCGCTACCTTCCTATTTTCCCGTTTACGCGGGTTTCCGTGTCATCGAGGTTTTCGGACACGTTCTACTGTAACTCCCGCGCCTTACGATGAAAAATTTGTGAAATTTTGCGGGGAAGTTTGTGGGTTAGGAGATTGACGCGCCGTAGTTAAAGGTTAAGGGATAATCGGGCGTGGAGTGGGAGTCCGACTCGAAGATTTTACTCGTTATTAGCATTTACAATTTACTGTAAAACTAATCTATCTCCATCTTTTTGCCATTTTAAAATAATAATATTAAACGTTTTATATAAAATATGGCAACAGAATTTTAACTCTTGCCGGAAAAGTTAGGCAACTCGCCGCTGGGAATTATTTTTTCCCGGGTTTCAATTACATTAATAAAATATATCTGCCATGTTTTTCGTCGAATGATTTCCAACTCGTCGCTACTAATCGATGTTTATAGTAACAAATTAAAATAATATTTACATTATTTCCTATCTTAAATTATTTCACCATTCGAGGCAGCGAGTTTGTTTTTCCAGATAATTTCTGCATTAAAATATGCCAACTCGTCGAAAATGTTTAAAAAATACGTTTCTTTTATACGTTTCTGTCTGAATTATTGGTTAGTAAAACCTGCCCCAAACGGAACCTTAATAAAACGGAAACCCGCCTAAAATTCTTAGGAATGTAGGAATAGCGGAAGCCTAGATTTGCCGGGTTCCGTTTTAAGCGGGTCTTTTTAAACAAAAAATCGCTCCGTTTTGGACAGGTTTTTCTTAGGTATCGCTACTTACGGTCCGCAGAAATTTTTCCAGCCGGCGGCAAAGCTTGGAAATAAATAATTACGTCAATAAATGTTTATTTAATTATCCGATTTTGGGTGTCCTTTCGCAAATAGATTACGCGATACGGCGTTGCATCGAAGCGCCCCGTGGTCTAGGTGAGAAGTTACGTAACCATTATAATTTGTGGAATTTTTTTACTCGCCCCCTCCGCAGACTCCCGCCATACTGTACAGTATACGTAACTATCATCAATTTTTCCAGGTTTAAAAATGATGTTTAGCATTATTATACTGTTAAAAATTTAAATTTACTTACATAAAAAAATGAATTTTCTTCCCTTTCGCGTATAAATTTTAAAATAATTTCTTAAACAGAAATTTTAAAAGTTTTTAAATTTTACATTTGGAATTTATTAACGAATTTTTACGAAAATCTTTCAAATTATAAGCAAAAATCTTACGATACGAGCCTAAAGGCAACTTTCGTTCTTACGTAAACACGAATTTTATGAATATTTTAAACGCGCAATTCAATAACGTAAATAAATAGCGAAATAGAAAATAATCTTCTTAATTTAATAAACTTCCCATTACTTTTATAAATATATTTAAATAATCCATAATTATACACGCGTTATTCGCCTATGTTAATTAGACACGTTTAAGTTACAATTAAATGGAATAGATTATTTTTACACGGGTTTAAGCTTATATAAGTGTTTGAAAAGGCAGAAAACTACCATTTACATGCCGTAAATTATAAATATTTTTTTAAATTTAAAATTAAACTTAAAAAACAGCAACCCGGAAGGAACCTATCGCGTTTAGTGTTAGGCCAGAGTATTCTTGCCAATAAAAATAATTAAACCAACCTGGTTTACGTATATTACGTGTGACGCGATTAAACGACAAGGTACAAAAATCATTAACACACCTTTGGTAGAAAGTAACTGTGACAGTTGGTGGCATCGCCGCCTATTCCCACAACGACACTTACGCGCGGTCCCACAACGATCGAATACGACGCCATCTAACGTAGAACGGCCAACTTAGCGGCCGTTACTCCCGTCAACGATTTTAACAAATTTTAAATTGTCAAATGTTATTATTCTACGTTTAAAACTTTCCACACACTACGGGGACGTATCCGCGGGGTGCGCTTACGGCGACGCATCGCCCTGGTCGCACCAACGCCATCAGTCGCGTTACCCTAAAATAATAATAAATATAATAAGGTAAGTCTAAGGGTAATTGAGTAACGCGTTCCAAACTGCGGAGGCTCCTCGAATTCTTAAATCCTGGATATGACATTTAAACAGCAGTTTACTCGTGTCGTGTTTGTTTCCGGGATCAAATGTTATATTTATTGTTCAGCTCGTATTGTCTAATATAACATAAATCAATACGCTCGTCCATTTAAGCTCAAATATCCAGTTTTATATTATTAGAAATGCTTATACGTTTTATATTCGTTGTAGATTTTTATAAGTTCTAAAAGTAAAATTTAATATACGTCTGCGTCGTGTGTATTTATTTCGGAATACTTAATTTCACCCACGTCGCTTCTGGATTTCGGGAATGGCATACTTCCGGGCAGATTCGGGGGAAACCCAGGCACGTGGCCCCGGTTTTCGGAGGATGTTACCCAATTACCTTAGAGTTACTGCGGTTACTCGATAATGAATTATTACGCTTATTATTGTAATAAAACGATTGCTTCGGTTTCGTGGCCGTGCCGCCACACGGGGTGGTCGAGAGTCGTACGGGGCCTAAGGGGCAGAGTGAGTGGCTTTGCCTCTTAGCGGGCCCCTTTAATCTTCCGTTTTTGAACAAACGAAATACGTACTCTTAAAGATTTTCTTCTCTGTTAGTAAATAACGTTAATTTCGTAGGAACGGGAATCACTAGGGATCCCTAAACATTCCCCGGACCGGGAAAAATTCCCAACTTGCCGATCTCCCAGGCCCTAGACACGCCCCTACACGTCCCGCGTGTAATAACAAGTAATCGAAGATGGCTTTATTAACGATAACTGCTCGTCTGTCACCGATACGCCCGACATAGCAGCTGGCAAATTAGTTTTTCTCTTTCTTCGTTTCGATAATAAGCGCAACCCGCGAAAACCGGACCGATGCCAGTACTTTCCCCTTTAGGCAGGTTTCCGTTTCCAACGAGTTTCGCGTATCGTGCCATAAAAATGATGGAATGTTTTTTACTAGTGTAGAGCAATTCCAATAAATGAAAGTAGAACACTTAAATTTTGCGTGTTGTAAATGTAAGAAATAATTCGGAACATTTACATTATTTGAGCGCGTTCCAGATTAAGGCTGTCAATGTGTTTGTAGGATGTATAAAGATCGATTGTTCCGGAATAACGTTAGCCAGGGTGTGCCCATTTCTCTAAGAAAAATTATTACGTTAGCAGATTGTAACAGGTTCGCGTAATAAAAATTCACTGGAGAATTTAGATACATATCTAAATAACTAATTAAGAACTGGAAATACCACGGGAACGGGCTATTAATAAATTTTGTAAATATTAAATAGTCTCTCGACAAAGTTTAACGGATACGCCACGCGATTAGTTACAGGCGTTTCGTTTCATTTGAGGATAATAAAAATATTAATTTAAAAAATTTACCTGAGTTTTATATAGGCCTATATAAATAGCGGGACCTGGAACCGAAATAATTTCTTATAATGGTCAGGAACTCGCGGCTTATCGTTAGCCGGACACAAACCAGATATAAAACATCTCTACTAAATTTAGTGTTTGTGTAGATGGCAGCCAGCCATAAAATCCACGTGATTCGAGCACGTGATTATATTTCTCGTGTATCGCGTTTGACCCAAGGTGATTCTTTAGAAAGTTTCTTTCCTGTCAGCGACAAAAAAATAAAATAAAAATCTAAACGTCCCACACTAAAATAAATTCAAAGGAATAATGTATTGTCGCTTATCGGAAATAAGCTTTCCATACACGATTCCCCGTGTAGTGTAGGCTACACACTTACGGTACATATATTTAAATTAGCGTATAAATTTCCACTTAAAATTGAATGTAAAATATTTACATTAATTAAACCGATATTTAAGGGTAATTTTACTGTATAATACGCTTTCCGTTTTAAGATTTTCTATCTTTTTACGTAAGATATATTCCCGTTTGCTTTAGTGAAGAGACAGTTTACTGCCGTAACACTCGATACAACTTTTATTATTGTTTTAAACTCAATGAATCGTCGTACATATTCTATGTATTCGAGTATACACTGGAATTAATTGAAAATATACATTTAAGATTAATAAATATTAATTAACACGTTATTTTTGTTTTGTTTCTCAAAAGCCGTAGCCTTACATAAGTCTTTATTGTAAAATTAATAAAAAGTAAATAAATCTTCCTTTTATATAGCTTAATTAAAAGGAAAAATTGACAATTTCCCTCTAAAACGCATCAATTTCGCTCGAGATAAGGAAAGTATTGTTAACTCCACCGAGTATAGGAAAAATATTCGGAATAGTTTAAAACCCGGCAGACAAATATAATTAAGTTTTTAATTAACATTACTTTCATTTTACGACAGACGTGTCCGTAAGAAAAAAAATTGTGTCTGGCGCTATCTGCTACGAAATTTTAGAAACTTTTTATGTAATTAATTGTTTTAAAATCACAAATTTCCAGGGTAGAAAAAAAGTTTATTTAAAAACAAACAACAAAATTGAAAATGCGTTCATTAAAACCCCGCGTGCAAAATTACAGGAATTTCGAGAAAAGGCGCGGGAGTTATTATGCTGGAAACAGAGTGAACGACGCACGCAGACATTCCAATTTTCAGCGTCCGAGTGCCGAGTGCATTTTGTCAGCGCTGAGTCGACAGAATGTTGACCGCTACTTTCCAACGAATTGCGTGTAATTCGAATGGAATTACGGAAACTAAGCGCTTCGTACTCCCGAAGTTGAAACGTCGTCGTTTTCGACACTCGGCACTGGCGTTGAAAATTGGAATGTCCCGTAACATCCACGCGTACAGAAACCTTCCCCCATTCTTTTGAATTTTTCGGCCTTTGAAAATCTCCTCGGTCCAAAAATGCAAAAATCTTGGAGGGGGTATTTTTTGACCCATCGTCATACTTTCCCTCTGTTATACTGCGAAACCCGTGTAAAGCGGAATCGCGCTGTACCCAATGCTTTTCCCGTTGGAACAGGATTTTTTTAACGCAGAAAGTCACCGCTTTCCTAAGAATTTTTCCCGTTTTGCCAGGTTTCCGTGTTAGACAGGTCATAGTATATATTACAGCCGGGAAAGTAAAGAAAATTGCATTCAAATTGACTATTCTAACAGATTAATATCAAATCCGAACATCCTACAGATAATATATATCTATTTAAATTATATACTACAGAAGAGGAAAGCACTTGTGTTATATGAATCGATACAATCCAAGAAAATTCAATAACCCCTTTAACAGATTTAAATTTTATTCTTTTTAATCCGAAATCGTGTAATTAAAATTACGTTAATTGGGTGGCTCCTGTACCGTGTTATTAATTAATTCCGTAAATTACAATAATTAGGAAATAATAACTATAACTTAATGATACTAATCAGCTTTTAACGTTTGTGAAAATGAAAATAATCGCAATAAAATTTAAATTATCCCGCGCCGCATATACTACTTATTTAAAATGTCACCGTGTCATTTAAGTTTATAAATAAACCCGATCAATATCAAATTTATATAATATTAAAACGAAAAATAGCGCGCACGGCGAAACCTGTCCAAAACGGAACCCGGATAAAGCGAAAACCTTCCCGAACAGAAAAATTCTTGGGAACGGGGCGATTTTGTATGTTTAGAAATACCCGTTCGGTACGGAAACCTGCCAAACAGGAAAACCCGTGTAAGCCGGGCTCGTACGGTACTAAGTATCAATATTTTTCCGGTTTGGCCGCATTCCGTTTTGAACAGGTTTTTTAAACATAAAATCGCTTGGTTCTTAAGAATTATTCCTGTTTTGGACAGGTTTTGCTGTATTTCTTTTGGTTTTTATATAGTAAATTTAAAAAATAAGGTCTTTATTAATTTTAAATTGTTAATTAGAAATACTATCTTGCAGAAACACCTACAGCCTAATTTTAAAACTATAAAAATAACCTTAATAAAACGAAAACCTGCCTAAATTCTTACCAACGCAACTGTTTAGAAAAAATCCCTGTTCTAAACGGAAACCTGCCAAACCGGAAAAAATATTCGCTTCTGGACGAATCCGGTTTACGCAGGTTTCGCTTTATAGTGTTTTAATTAACATAATGTAATAAATGTTTAATTTTTTTTACCCGCTTAAAATATTCTAGTTTTATTGATCAAAATGCAAAATATTTCTAATCAATGGCTCGTAGGCCGTCCGTTCGTCTGTCCTTCCTTAATCTCGACAGGGGAATTAGATAATGAAAATCGATACGAGATATGGAAAGCTTAGTGGCCGGAAGTCCCGACTAACTGTATATGAACTTCCGGTCTAGACGGAAATCACGCGATTTTTTAAATAAAAATATCGTTAAAACTTGCAGCTCCAAGTAATTGCTGGTTAATATTGATATATAAAAATTCGGAAACATTTTCAGATTTTTATAAAACTGTAAATGGTCTAAGAGAGATTGATTTTTCTTACCAACTCTCATCACTTATACAATAAAACCTGTCTAAAACGAATACTTCCTAAACGTGAAAAATTCTTAGGAATGAAGCGATTTTGTGTTTTAAAAAAACCTGTTCAAAACGGAAATATACCAAACAGGAAATAATATTCGGTACCGTACGTCCGGCTTACACAGGTTTTACTGTAATTGATCCCATTGCTGGTTATCCAGTCCGCATTGGCCGCGCATTTCCGTCTCAAATAAAAAATTCGCATTTAAGTTAAAACTTCGATACCGGATCCGGAAATGTAGGAGGAAGGCGGAAAGGGAACAATATAGAGTGAAATATGTATAAGCCGGTACCGAATATTTTTTCCGTTTTAAACGGGTTGTTATCACGAAAAGTGGCCGCTTTTCTATAAATTTTTCCCCATTAGACAGGTTTCCGTTTGAACAGGTTTTTACTGCGTTAAATAAGAATAAATGAAACTTATTATTATATTAATACTATAGCCGAACATTTAACTCGAAGTCACGTCTGGTCGTTCTTGGCTTACTAACGAATGTACGTGTAATTTAATTAATGATAAAATATAATTAAATTATCTTCTATCGTCAACTTACGCAAAATGTATTAATTAGAAGTTGGTTTGACAAAAAGTTAATTTACCACCTTCGTATCTTATTAGCCAATTTCGAATTTTTATTGTATACGGTATATTTTACGCGTAAACATTTACACGGCCAAAATGCCTACAAAATAATTAAACCAGTTGTCATTTTCTCACAATTTTTAGCCTTAAAAATTTTATAATAATTATTATTATTTTATTATATTAAAACTACAGCTTTAAAATAAAAATAGATGGCACATAATAATTATAATATTGATCCGAAAAATCAGGGGCGCCCAGAGGAGGGAAAAAGAAGCAAATTTCCCTGTGTCCCGAAGAATCGAGGCTCCCGTACATTGTGTACTTTGATATAATTTATTTTGGTCATCCACACGTTAATTAAGGCGTACCTGCTGGGTATACAGATACTGTACAGTAGGCAATGTTCTATGTTCTTCAGTTAATGCATTTTATTCTTTGCGCTATGACAATTCTAATATATCGTCGAATATTGGATACACCAGGAAGGAACTACGGTCAGTGATATTGAGTACGCAATTGTTAATAAAACGAGGAATTATTTACATGATTTTGCATATTTCGAGCACGAACGAACATCGAGAAGTATCATTTCTATAGTTTCCAACAATAGCGGTAATGTTTCGCTGGATGCGATAGACCGTTCATATTTAATTGTTTACATTAATAACACGTTTATGAAGAGTAGAAAGAAAATTGAAAGCAATTCTTACTGTTTTTGTACATCAGAATATCGAAATGTATAAAACGATAGAGGCGTTAAAGTAAGTGGTAGAAGTAAACTATTGCAAATTGAAGCTGTCGTTCAGCTTCTATTTAAAAATAATAAAGATCAATTATTCTGTAAATTTCTCTATTAAATTCTCTTCTCGGTTAACACGAAGGCAAATATTTTTTAAAAATCTAGCAACCAGTCGCCTAACTTTCCCGACAAGAGTTAAAAATTGTCTGCAGCGCCATCTGTTATCAGATTTTGCTAAAGAAACTTTTATATTATTAATTATTATATAATGACAAAAAGCTTAATTTTGAGATTACGGATGATAAAAGATGGTAAATGCTAATAACCAGTAAAATGGTCATTAAGTCCGACTCTACTCCGGGACCATTAGTCTCGAGTTTTTCGTCTTGTACTCGAATCGACGTCATCGAACTCACCGGCGTTACTGCGACTCGCGTAATCGGTAGTCTCGAGTTAGACCCATCGAGCCAACTCGAAAGACCAGCGGAAATACGTCGTACTCACTCGGTTACGTACGTCGTTAAGCGCGATGGGATTATTTACAACGCATTCGAGTTTGCGACTTACCGATTCGACCAATCAACTCGAGGGTAACAAACTGTAAACAAATGAACGCGAATTAGTTTACACGCGTTACAGTTAAAAGTTTTTCTTGTAGGAATATAGTACGCGGAAACAAAATAGAAACCCTAAATGTTTTATTTTAAAAAATAAGCGAAAAGAACAAAACGAAATATTAGTAACGTACAGGTAGCCCCCCGTATAACACGGCACTTCTATAGCACGGATTCACTCTGACACGGTTCGAGAATTGGGTAAAACCCTCGTACAACAGGAAATGTAATAAATTTTTACATACTTAACTAATAATAGTTGACGAAAATTATTATTTTCGTGAACTATTAGTACTTAAGTACGTAAATTTTCTATTCTCGCCTTCTGTCGATACACGTGGTCCTTCTCGAAACTTGTTTCAATGTTGCCAGATCGCGACGCTTCTGCTACTGATGTTGCCGAATGTTTTTCCCTTATTCCATACTTGCTTTATTCTTCATAAGTGCTTAGCACCATATAAGGAAATTTATAAAGA
>NW_019385523.1:80387-91033 GCF_000671375.1 Centruroides sculpturatus | reverse complement strand
AAGTCACTTAGCGTGCACGGGCGAAAGCCTGGGGCCGTTCGGGCTATCAAGCTGTCTCGAATCTGTGAAATCATAACTTTGACTTATATCGACGTCCTATCTGTCTCTTTTTTCCGTTATCACCAGGCTGAAGTCACGTAATTGTAAAATGGGAAATCTACGACGAAAAAGTGACGAATCGAAAGTATCGTGAGAGCGTATTATGATGTATGCACAGGCATACATGGACTAGAGCGATAGAGGAAAGAGAAAGGGAAGAGCAAAGACGAGCGCTTAAAAAGAAGGATAGGCAGGGTCAGACCCTCGGATGTGCGACGATTCTCCAACGAATAGGTGTGTACGTGTGCTGATACTTGTAATTATAAATTGTGAATACATGTGACTAATATTATTTTCTTTTTTATTTTGTGCATGTTACAAGTTATAAATAAATATAAACAAACAACACTAACTCGATAACATTAAATCTAAATACCAAAATGATTAATTTACTGTGTTTTTGTTATTTATTTATCCTGTTTTTAAGTATTCGGCCGAATAGTGATTAAATATTCGGTATTCGGCCGAATAGTGAAAAATAGGCCGAATACCGAATAGTAACCGAATATTCGTTACATCACTACTATTTAGTATTTTTTTAATCTAACTATAAATAAATGTAAGTACAGTAGAGCATCGATTATCCGACCCCCGATTAACCGATGTTCTAGTCGACAAATTCAAATGTCCGCTAGTGATGTGGCGCTACAATATTTGGCTATGTCTTGGCTACTTTAATAGTATTTTTACGTGTCTTAGCTGGCGACATGGCTCGACCATGAAAGGGAGCCAGTATTTAAACGAGGCTTAATTTTCTAATTTTTAACGATACAATAGCGACGATTATTATTTTAAAAAAATTTTTGTTAGGCTTAACATCGATGAAAATTCAACGCGAAGTAGGTTAATAGCGATATACTAATATACTAATTACATGAGATATACTAATATACTATACTAATAATATATTTTTTCATATTTTTGTTATCCGTTTTTTCAGTTATCCGACCAACCCCAGTCCCCAATTGAGCCGGATAATCGATGCTCTACTGTAATTCTATAATTGAATAAATATTCTATAAAGGCTATTCAATAAATTATTGTCGTCTCTCTTTAGCCATTCTGCTTATTGTGTGATATGTATAGAAATTTTTTATGAATAAATGATGTCTAGTAGTTATCTTTCTGATATGAGGAGAATTACATAAATTTTAAATGTTTTCAATTAACGTATATCTGTAATATACAGGGTGTATGAAAAGTTACTGTGCAGTGAAAAGGTTTTAAATAAAGTTCTCTCTAGGATATTGCAATTTCTGCAACAGCTAATGATGAAAATGTCTCCACAGACCCCAAATTCTAGGGAATTGAGGTCTGAGAACTAGCAAGACAGACTCCACGGGAGATTATGCAACTGGCAAGAAGTCTTTCAAAACCTGTAGTTCAAAACACAGAACATCTGTAAGGGGCAGTCCATAAATTACATAAGATATTTTGGGGTGGGTGGGGGTCAAAGATTTCTTACGATTTCTTACTCAGGGGTAGGGCTAATAGATCTTGTCTTACGTAATATTCTTATTTTTTGATCTCGTCAAGTGGTGAAGTTTTGATTGAATTTGGCTTCAATTTAGCAGTTTCTATTAAGAACGCTCGTTGTACTAATGCCATCTCGTGTGACGTAAAATAATAACAACACTAGCAAACTCACGCTCTAAACATTTTTTTACAATAGGAAAAAGGCCGTGTGGTGGTTTTTCTCTCTCTCTTTTTTTTTATTAGAATAAGTACACCACTCTCATGAGTGTATAACACTAAGAATACGTAAACCAAAATACATGATACAAAGTAAACATAAAATTTGTATTCAACTTTTAGTGATAACTAAAATGTAAAACTATAAATTAGAAATAGTCTTTTCTTCCATATTTTTTGAACGTAATTGTAAAAAGCATCAAATGGTGGCTTCCGAACAAGCATATTGAGTGGACGTGGCCACCTGAAACCAAACGTAAAGATTTCCAATTTCAAAATAAGTTTATCTTCATTGCAAATTGGACAATGGTAGATCATATGGTTGACAGTGTCTAGGTTTTCTGTAGAGCAAAAGCAAGCAGCAGCTTCTGCCCGGTTATACATCACCTGGTAGCTTCTAAAATTACCATGCTTGGTAAATAGTTGAGCAGTAGCAAACATTAAATCTGTACGTGGTGATGAAAACCTGCATTCAACGCTAGGAAAATAGTCTTGTTATTCTATCAATTTTACTGCTCAACCATTGTTGATTCCACTTTTGCACAGTATTGCAGTATTGTCATGAATATAATTCTTTAGGCTGCTAAAGCGTGAGAGAGGGATGCGAGTGTAGTCCAAGTCTGTCCTTTGCAGCTGACTTAGCCTCAAAGTTGGCTTTTTCATTTCCTAGTATGCCAGTATGGCCAGGAACAAATATAAAAGTTATCTTCTTTACAAGATTTTTAATATTGTGCTGGATATATGTGATTTTATTGCTATTGCAATGTGATAGAGCTTTTAGGACAGACTGAGAATCACTGTAAATGTTGATAGACAGAGTTTTGTTTGGTAGTGAAGTGGCCCAGCTTGGTAGACAGCATCTTTAGCTCAATACATGGAAGTATGTGGGGGTATCTGTACATTCTAACATATTTTGTGCAAAATATGTCAGTTTGGAGAAAGACAGATATTTAAGCCAAGATGAACAGGGCTTTTGGACCCATCTGTGTAAATATTGATGTTTGCATGGTTATCCATGGAGTTAGCAGATGACACCAAATGTACCCTGGGGATAACCTTGTTTACAGGGTGATGATCAGAGATAGTAGGGTAATTGCAATATGGTAGCATATGAACAACCATAGATAGGAGTAGAGACTATTGTTGATGTTTGTAGTTCTGATGTAGTAGTTTAGAACCTTTTTTACAATACATAGTGGCATAGGAAGGAGCTCTGCTAGTATCAGAGTAGTAGTTCTGAGGCACTTGGCAAATTGTCTTTGAAGAGAGAGTAATTTACTTACTACTGAATTTTTACTAGTTACATGACTCCAGCTAGAGACCGTGTAAAGTAGCATTGGTTGTATTGCCCCATTATAAAGAGTTTTACAAGCTTTATGATTTAGTTACCATGTGCACCTAGCACATTTTAGCAGCATGTAGTTTATTTTCTTGGTCTTAGCCATGATGTAATTAATATGGCAACTGAATGTGGTTTGAAATGGTCTATTCTCTCTTGTTTTATTTTGTATGACGTTTCTGATTACATGTGCACTAGCTAGTTGATCTGTTTTTTGTGTCCTTTTGTGAAAATTAAAATTAATATAAAAATGAATATTATGACGTTGATTAATGATACTAGGCTAATAATAAAAAATTGTTAATAATTAAAAAAATAAAGTTCTTACAATAAATTGTTCATTCGAATTCATTAAATTTTTATATTTTTAAANATTGTTTAATTTATATTAATATGTATCACTTAAAAAATTTTTAATGGAAATATTTATATTAATTATGAAAATATAATAGCATGTTTTTTAATTTTTGTAACCTAACCCTCCTTTTCGTATTAGTTCTTTGTTTCGTATAACACGGCAATTTTTTGGAACGTAACTACCGTGTTATACGGGGGTTACCTGTATATAGAAAATAATAAGAAAACGAACGGTGGAAAATTCGACAACTAATTTACGAGGAAAAAACAATTCGATTTGTGGAGAGAATTAGTTGAAAAATTAATGGCGTATTGGAGTTAAAAAATCCGTTGCGTAATGGAAAAAGTGTTTTAATTTAATCCTTTCTTCATATACTTTTCTTCCTCCATCTATTTCTTAAATTGTTTTGTCTATTAAGATTATTTATTAATTAGAACTTAACACTTCCGATTAATAAATAATCTTAATATAGTGTCTACGCTTTTAATAATTTATACATATAATTTACTATCATTTTAATTCTGTTTTTCGATGAATTAGATACTTCTTTTTATTTTTGGAAAAATTTGCTGTATAATTTTATCAATTATCAATTAAAATTTTTATTAGCGTTGACTCGACGCGAAAAGAAATGGCATGTACTCGCGGTGGAAAAATTCGTTGTCTTCTCAAACAACGTCTTTCGGCTCCTTCTAACTCTTCGGTAGCGATAAGAATTGCGTATCCGTCGGCCATTTTCACTTTCGTGTAGCGATCTCGCGCGCTCGGCTCGACGTGAGCAACGATTCGCGTGGTCAGATGGGAAAACACGCGAGTTATAACTCGAGACTACCGATTTGACGTCGGAGTGTGAGATGGTACCACGTGACACCTTCGACGCATTGGGAGTTGTAACACGAAAAACTCGAGACTAAGGGCCCAGATACGACACACGATCCCCTTTATCTCCCCACTCCGCCACCTTTCACCACCAAAATTTAATAATATCGATTTCTCTAATAAACAAACGTCTCCGCAAAATTTCAAAAATGTTTGATAAAAGACGCACGAATTATCGAGCTTCAAAATGGGGAAACAAAATCGTGTCCCCACACAGACACATCGATGCATACAGAAACAGGAAAATAAAAGGTTTTTTTCTTTTTTTCTTGCATTATTCGACGTTTCGAGGTCCCCTCAGAGCAAAAATGTAAAGATTTTTTATGGGTCAAAAACCCATAACCATACTTTCCCTCTGTTAATATAACTTATATACAACAACTAAAAAGTAATAAAACCCGGGTGCTTATCTGAGTGTCACGTGTTCAGAAGATAGTCTTAATTAATGAACGAGTTGGTGCCGTATGATAAAAACGTGCCAATGTGTCCGAAATAGAAAATCTTCGACAGTTGTAATTTGCCCGGCTGACATATTGTTTGGAGACACGGTCTATGACAAGATGACAAGAGAATTATGTTAAGGATAATATATCAGATGAAAACTGAAGAAGTAAGAAAACGAACTAGGATTAGAGATATGGCGTAATGGGTTACTATACAATTCCTCCGGTTTCATTTTCCTGGAGTTTTCTGTTGCGGTGTGAAGATAAAGATGATCTGGAATACGTGACAAGAAAAATAAAAGAGGAATGTTTTAAAAGAGGTTTATATTTAAACTAAGTAAAACAAAATATTTATACATAGGAGGGGCTAAAACAGACTCGGAACTGGAAGGAGAAAAGATTGAGGGATGTGAGCGTTACAATTATCTTGGAGTACAAATTCATCAAGATGGAAGAGATACATTAGAAATTAATACAAGATTAGCGCGAGGTAAGAGAGTAGTAAAAAGATTAAATGGAATATGGTGGAGTGAAGAAATAACTAGATCAAGAAAAAAACAAAGAATATATAATGCAATTGTCAAAAGCATTCTGTTATACGGGAGGAGGCACGAAGAATGACTGGGAAAGAGAAGAGAAAAGTAACAACGGTTGAAATGGATGCATCGAGAACATCGTGCAGAATATCAAAAAGGAGAAAGAATAACTAATGAGAGAATCAAAGATCTAATGGGATTGAAGGAGCCGGTTTTGGAAGAAATACAGAGAAAGCAACTTATTTGGTTTGGACACGTGAAAAGAATGAGTGACGAGAGACTCCCGAAAATGTCAATGGAATGCATTCCACAAAAAAAAAAAAAAAGAAAAAGAGAGGAAGACCCAGGCAAACCTGATACGACGGAGTAAAGTTAGCGTGAAGTAAAAACGGGGATTAAGGAGGAATGGTGTATGGATAGAGAGAGATGGAGAGTTCCTGGAGGTCGGAAGGAAGATGATCGATGGACAAAGAGAATAACAGAATGGACCCACAAAATCAAGTAGAAGGATGCACGGGCGACCAAGAATGATATGGAGAGACGAAATACAATAGAGACAAGATGAACTGGATGCAAATAATTCGGGATAAAAGTCATTGGAGAGGACTATCTCCTGTAGTGGAGAATAACGGATGATGATGACATTTTCAACAAGTTCGTATTGCAACTCACATAACCGGAGACTTAACTATAAATTCATTTAAAATTCAGACGTAGAAGAAACACAAAACCTTCGCAATCGTCCTTTGTAATTTTTAAATTGTGCCGCCACCAGAGAGTATTTTTAGACAATTTTAGCGTATCGAGGTGGAGAAGAACCTCAAAATAAAGGTCTGATCCGCCGTGACAGTGTTGTTCCCGAGTTGTTAGGACGATTGTGAGGGTCCCGTGTTTCTTCTACCTGTGGATTTTAAATGTTTCTTATTCCTTAATTCAACGTGTTTTAAATAAATATAATCACGATCAAATAAATTGAATTAATTCGTAAACCTTAAACTCTGAATCATGGAGCTCTTTGTCTGTCCTTTTGTATTGATGCAAAACTGTTTTAAATACGTTTACTTTGTTTTAATTAAGCTGGGTCTATATTATTAAATAAATAGATATTTATAGAATAAATGTATTTAAGATAAGAAATTTTTACGTTTCCTTACAGTTAATTATTAAATTTCACCACTCAAATTTAAATATCTAGACAATATTTGGTTCGATGGAATTAGCTAGTGCAACACGTCAGCCATCTGTCAAAGAAGTGCCTCTATGGTAATCCGAGCCCTATTTAGGTGTTTTACACGCGAAGAAAGTCCGGAAAATCCACTCGATCAGCTGGTTGATGAGGCACGAACCCGCGACCAATTAATTACCTGTGCTCGGTAGTTTTATCCACTCGGCCACTGGTGGATCGTGACAATGAGCGTATTCAAAATCTCCGAGTGCAGCCGGCACCTCTGTTCAAAATCCCAGACCCAGCGAACAAGATGGCAGCTCTATTAGGTTGGAAATTTTGAATCTTGTTGATGAATAAATCCTGAATAAATTAAAACTCGGTTAATACATTAATAGAATATTTTAATATACGTAAGACATGACATAATTTGTTTTAGTTGTTAAAAAGTATAATCTTACGATTGATTTAGTTATTTAAAAAATCTTCATTTTTCATTAAATAAGTTGAAAAATAAATTTAACGTAACGTGCAAGTCCACATCATTCGCCATTTTTCTTCTTTTTCTCTTCCGATATTTCTGGCATGCTGAAATTTTGAATATGCTCAATATTTACATTGATAAATTTTTGTTAGTAAGCTATAAAATACGCTTTACAATGGAAGTAACAACCAGCTTGTTAATATTTAATGCAATTTACAGGCAATAAAATGTTATTGGTCGTATTCTTTACATACACGAATAAAATCTTTGATTACCGTTTAACGTACCGACATCTATTTGTATTACATATAATGACAATTTAAGAAATTTTATCAAGTCCACAAGAAGAATTTTAACATCCTTGCGTAATAGGATTGTCAGAATTCTTCCTATGGACACGCAATGGATGTGTACTTTTACTCTAGCATTGACAGAGATACGTTTAAAATATGGAAAAGGTACTTCCGATAAATCAAGTAGGATCATTTGAATATCTAATAGAAATATTGTTCAATTTCAATTTAATCGAGTTATTCACGGCATTTTCATTTTGTACACATCTGGAAAATTTATAGACATTAATCTTATAAGTAAATTCAGTTAGCAAGCTGGCAAGCAAGCAACGATACAGTATTTGGTTTCATATAAAACGGACTGCCATTGGCACGCTTACGTAGCTGCTCCAACATATTCAATACGTGACTCGACTTTCGGTACATTTTTCATCGAAAATTACAGGTAATGTTACGAACATTTGTTTTGTAATATTTCATCTTCAATTGCTTTCTTAATTTCAACATTTATATTATACTGTAGTGTCAACGTCGCTACAGATGGATGTTTTTAACTTTCTACCTTTTTGGAACCCATTGCGAGTTTGTTAGGTCCACGATGGGTGGTTGAGTGGCGAGGGATGGAGCCCGACATATCCGAATGTATCATCCTCGAAAAATTCCTCAAGTTTTTTGACTCGTCCGGATTCGATCTCGGGTCCCCCAGAGAGGCAGCTCGTCATCTTAGCCGTTCGCCTTCCGGCCTTTATCATTTACGGTAATAAAAGACAAAATTGCTAGCGTAAAAATTCCAGCAGCGACAACAGTTAACACTAAAGAATGTTTCTCGAAGCCATATCTACAAACTTAGTCTTATACTATATGTAGAATGTAATTTACGAAGACAGCGCTGGACGTAAAAATAAAGAGCCTAAGTAAAATTTAAATTATTCGCACAATTAGAAGTCTGTTTAATTAGTTTTTAAAATATTTTAAGTGAAAAAAGAAGCATATTACAGCAGATTGCAACTCGATATCGGCGGTTATTTCCTTATTACTTGGAATATACGTTCGTCGTAGAGACGTATAAATAGTCGACGAATACATAATACGGCGATTACACACGTAAACGATGGATTAAACAGAGCTATCAGACAGTCGAAGAAAAAACCGGCCAAAAGCCCAAAGTCACTCAATCGCAAAAATTTTGGTAGTAGTGTTTTAAAACTTTTCAATAAAAAACGTAAAATATAAATGTTATAAAAGAGTAAACTATAAGAAAAATGCCAACCCGTAGACATTTGTTAATGTTATGTATACTGTAACTGCATTAATAAGTGGTATACAGTACAAAGGGAAAGTAATGATAAAACTTTTTCTTTAAAAGGGACTAAAAAGTGATGGATTTTTCCGAAGCTCCTAAAAACGTATAGTCATTTTATTGCGCATAAAAGTATACATAGAACACGAGCTCTAGTAAGTGGCGTTAAAAATATACTTTTATTATGAGAAAATTTTGGAAAACGGAAATTAAATTAAAGATACTTTCGAATTCGTTCATTTTATACAATTAAAAATTCGTAGAAAATTAAACGTGATTACAATAAGATTCTATTGCCAAGTATAAAAAATCAAATTTACATTTTTCCATTTGGAAAGAATTATGTATCATTTAACTGCGTGCACTTCACTAATTGCAAGAAGAGAATGAGCTTTTCACTTGGACAAATTACACTTATTACGGACACCGAAGTCCTCTTATATTCTTCGATTTCTACGAAACGCTTGCCGTATTTGGATTTCCTTCGTTTGCCTGTCAAAATTGAATTAATCCGACATTACGATTATATTACTTTAAATTCACGCGCTATTTTATGGAAATTCTTTTATATGTACTGTACGGTACATTTTCCATCTTAAAGCATTATTTGTTTAAAGACGGAAAATGAAAGAACCGTTAAACACCAATACAAATGTAAATTATATACATTTTCTAGATTTAAAATTACTGTAGAGTTAAATAAAGATTATTTAAATGAGTTTCATCACAAGTATTCTTATACAGGAATAAATTTATTACATAGAAATTTATGTACAATTAATGACATTAAAATGTATGATATCCAGATATAATTTATCATTCATGAAAATAGTAGCACGGTTTTGAAAGCTACGCAATATATTAAAACATCTGAATTAATATCTAATAAGACGAAAAGAATGGCAAAAAATGAGACGAAACGTTATAATTTAAAATACATAACTTATTTTTATTTAAACTTCGTCTTCGTTTAATAACATATTTGGAATTCCGTCAGTAATGGGAAACTTTCTGCCGGTTTCCGGGCACAGAAGATCGCCAGATATTACGTCAACCTAAAATAAATTACATTTTCAATATTAAATATTACAAGTAATTATTAACTATAGCTTCTCTAAAAGTTGTTCATATTGACTACTATATGTGTAGGTTTGGCTCTATTCCAAATATTCAATCATCAAATAATTAGAATTTTGAACATTTCATTTTTAGTTCGATAAACACAAATCATTATGTCATTTCTAATTTAATTTTGTATTTTTCAAGTAAAAGATTGACAATTTCTTTTGTTTTCTTTACCGTAATCTATAATTTTCATTCAAATTTCTTTTGCAAAAGGATATTTTATAAGTTTCCAAGATTTACATTTTTCTCTCTTAACCATGCACTAAAATAATAATTACCACAAGATTAACCCGAATTCCAGCTTTGACATCTGTGCAAATGATAGTTTTATGAAACATACTACTATCTAAGAAGCTGTTTTGTATTTATTCTCCGACAACTAACTCACTAATTCGGTAGCGAAGCAATAGCAGTCACAAATACAGTCATACCCCGGACTTACGCGATAGGTGGGACCGAGCGATAACCGCGTAAATCGGGGTATAATTTTGCATATAAATACATACAAATAACTTTTAATTGGGCCGGAGACTAAAGAAAACAATAATTTAGAAAAAAATGTTTAATAAAATCTTAGATAATACATATGTATAACAAATTATATTATTATACAATTTTTCACACTAACTTGATTATCAAACCATAATTTTAACATTGTTTCCATCTCAGCGATAATACCGTGACGTTTACGAATGATGATTGAATTTAAAGATTGAGAATTTTTTCTTTACCTTTTATAATTGTTCCGACCGACAATTCTGGTAGGTCAAACTCCTTTGCCAATTTACAAATTTTCATTTTTGTATCCAAGTCTTTAATAATGTTAACTTTACATTCCAAAGATAAAGTTTTTCTTTTCTTGTTTGATGCAGAAGAATCAGTTCTACTTCGTTTGGATGACATAGTAGAGTGTTAAGATTAATCATATTCGTT
>NW_019385523.1:67860-75218 GCF_000671375.1 Centruroides sculpturatus | reverse complement strand
GGTCTAACTTAAGAAGCAAAAAACAAAAGGAGAAATTTATACTTGATGGATTAAGGAGTGGGTTTTACATTGTTCTGTCAATATCTTATATTCGTTATCATTTGTCAATCTTGGACATGAAAATTATACCTTGTATATGTACAATTCTCACATTTTAAAATTGCTAAACCAGCCAGAAGACTAGGTTTTGACAGATGGTCGAACATGCCAGATATTTTGAAATACCACCTATGATGAAAAGATTTCAATAATCTTTACCTTCATATTTATAAAAATATATATATATATATAAAGTTGAAGTAAACTGAATTACTTACTTCCAATAAAATATGATGAACCTTCCGTAAAAAATTTTCATCTGCTTCATAATTTGGCACCAAAACTTTTGGTAAGTCATTTAAGCAATCGATCTGTAAACAAATAATAGTTACTTTAAAGTAGCAGTTCTTAACTTATTTTTATCGCAAAACCCTTTTCACCTTAGCAAAAAATATTGAAACTCTGACAATTTTTAATCATTATAGATAAAACAGCAAATAGAATCACCAAAAACAATTTATTGGGGAAAAAAAGACAGATTAATAATGGAAAGGGTTAAACAACTTTTTTTTCAATATTTTAAACAGTGCTAGTGCCTGGATTTGTACCTTTGTTTGTATTTATCCTTTCAGTCTTTTTGTCACTAGAAACATTTGAAGTACTTGCTATATTTTTCTACAAAACTCTTTTTCAACCAACATTCCATAATTTTAATTTGGAATACACACAATACTAAAAGCACTATAAATTTAACAATTCCCACTATATTTTTATACGAAAAATAGCTAAAATACCACAAAATGATTGCAGTGCAAAACTCTAATAATCTTTGACTGGTATATCCATTTGTACTGTACTCCATATAGTTGTGCTACAACACACTACAGATGATGGGACATTAATTACCAATTGTATTATTATTTATATGTTAAATATGTTTTATTTTTTAATGATTTTCTAGCTTTAGGTTAAATTTTACCATATTTATGGTTTTCATTGTCTTGTCAAACAGTATTATTGTGATTTCAATTTGTTCCATTACCAATAAATCTGTTGCCACTGTTTATAAAGCCATAAATCACTAACATGCGTATAGGATATCATAAGAGGACCGATCCTAGACTAGAACAATTACAACTCACATCCTGAATCTGCATTGACACTCAACAGATTTCATTGTGGAACCTCAAATTTTATCAACAAGTTAGAAACCCTGCTTTAAAGTATTGTATATAAGTTTTAGAACTTATCATTTGAATTATCAAATTATAGAAATTGTTTATGCATGATAATTACAACTTAATATTAAAATTAATGTTCATTTGAATTTATTTGAAAAAATAAAAAATATCTTGTAATGTCTTTTATCAATACATCTATCTTTTGAATAATAATATGTATTAATAGTAGATCTATTATTACAAGGAGAAATTCTGAAAGAATACAGCAATAAACATGCCAAATAAATGAGCAAAAGAAAAAGAATTTGTTAAACCAAACTGTAAATCTTTACAACCCCTATTTCCAATAATGGTTGTTCTATACACTTTTTGACATAAACAATAAAGAGTGGTACTGTATTAAACATTCCATTTTGAGTAGAATATGGAATCTGCATCTCTATGGATTCCTCCTTCCTTTTTGAATAGAATAGTAAATTTTCTTCTCTTACTAAGCATAGACAGTCCTAAAACATCAAGATGAGGATGTTTGTCACAAAAAGCAAAGGCAATGAACAAGATAACATCAGCTAAGATTTATTCCTTCCAGGAATACTTGAATCTAAAAGTATCCTATCATGCCATCCACTGGATTCTGCAACAAGAGTTTTAGCTACTGCGAAATATTAAAAATAACTGCCTCTGCCAGCAAGGCACAAACAAGTGTCTAGAGTTTGCCTAGCACCATCTCTCTGAGGGAATCAATTTTAATAAGCTAGTGTTTTCAGATGAATAGATTTCCTCTAGTACAATTTATACTCACAAAAAGAGGATCAGACATTCAAGTCTCTGATTTGAACAAAACTTGGTGAGTACATAGACCTTAACACAAACAGTTCTTTATCCAAATAATATGACCCACTTCTCAAACAGTTCCAAAAAATGAGCATCTAAAAATTGAGTGTTTAGGTTAAAAAGTTTTGGAGGTTTCACTTTTCCTTGGAGTGGCAATAAACTAGTGGACAAAACACTAGGTACTGAAGTGACACAATGTAGGTTTAAAACTTTGCAATTTTAGTTTTGTAAGTATAATAATTAATTTATTATTTTATTGTATCATTATTATTATTCCTCACATTTAAAGCTTATAAAATAAATTAAAACAGATGCAAAAAGTTGAAATTTTAATTAAAAATATACTGTCACCACAAGTGAATAATCCTCAGATGTTACTGAGAATGAATGAAAAAGAAAATTTGTTAGTATTGGGTTGAACCAAAAGTTCATTCGGTTTTTAGAAAGAAATAAAATATACTATTTTGAAATAAATAAAAACGTTTAATCCACAATGTATTCACCCTTCTGTCAATAACCTTATACCACCTGACAGGTAGTTTCATAATTCTGTCTGTGTAAAATTGGGTGGGTTTCTGATTGAAGAAATTATCAATGTGATTTTTGATACCTTCTAGAGATTGAAAATCTATGTCATTTAAATTATTCTGCAATGAACAAAATAGATGATAGCCTGAGGTAGCAATATCTGGAGAATATGCAGGGTGACTCAAAACATCCCAGTTAAAGTCCAGAAGTTTTTGGTGCATGTTTAACGATATGTGTGGTCCTGCATTATCATGATAGAATACCACTCCCCGTCGATTTGCAAGTTCTGGACGTTTTTGATGCACTGCAGCCTTTATTTCATCCAGTTGGAGACAATATTTATTGAAATTAATTGTTTGGTTGTTGGGTAAAAGCTTGTAATAAAGAAATCCTTTCCAGTCCCACCAAACTGAAATAATTACTTTTCTGGGATGCAAACCAGCTTTAGGTTGTGGCACTGGAGGATCACCTGGCTTACTCCAAGATTTCTTGCATTGAATATTGTTGTAAACGATCCATTTTTCATCACCTGTTATTAATCACTTTAAAAAGGGATCATCTTCATTGTGTTTTAAAAGTGAATCACATACAGAAACACGCTCAATAAGGTTTCATTCACTTAACTTATGGGGAAACCAAACATCATAACGGGAAGTGTATCCAAGGCTAGCCAAATGTCTGACAACAGATGTTTGGAATATTTTTGGAATGTTGGAACAGATTGGATTGGAACATTTTGACTGTTGGAACATTTTGGATGTTTGGAACAGATTTAAGATGTCGGCTATATCTCGTGTTGTTTTATGCTGATCATTTTGAATTAAAGCTGTTACAGACTCATCTTCTATGGTTGAAGGTTGTCCTGACCAAGGTGCATCTTCGAGAGAAAAATCTCCCTCCCTGAATTTTGAAAACCATTTCTGGTATGTTCGATCAGTAACTGCATCCTCCCCATATACAGCACATATCTTTTTTTGAGTTTTTGTTTGCATTTTTTCCTTTTTGGAAATAATAGAGCATCAGATGTCAAAAATGCACCCTCTTATCTTCCATTTTAATGTTTTTTTCTCTTAAAAGTTAACAAAATTTAAAAAAATAGCTGTAATTAAACTTACATAATAAATATGCAGATATTGGTAATGTCAACCTAAACAAGCTAAAACTTGATAAGCACAATACAGGTGCCACAGACGAGCAATTATATAAATACCCAAACAAACTTTTGGTTCAACCCAATAAATAGGGTAGCATAGCATTTTTTATCGTTAATGTTATGGACCATTTCTACATGCATTCATGTTTGTTATACTTAATACATACCAATACCACCATATCTGAAAATAAATATGAAGAAATAAAACTTTTATTTAATGGCATGAAAGAGTTAAATCTACAAAGATGATTGGGCTACAATTTGAAAAAACTGTAGACATATAAATTCCCACTGTCATCCGTCTGTTTTTCTTCAGCTCAGAGTTAAATAGATGAAAGATGAGACCAAATATGAAAACCTGTGGGGCAGGTGGCCCAGATTAACTATATATAAGGATACTGTGGCATCTTGTGCATATACATGCTATAAGACAGCCTTTAAGTTATATTGTTACGAGCTGTGGGGCTCGGGATATAAATTCAAAATACAGTTTTCTGAAACTGACACTTTTTAGATAGACTAACAACAAAAACTTTATATCTCTCATTAAAAGAAAGACTTCTCCAACGTTCTTTTTTTTCAAATCGTTCTTTTTTTTTAATCATTCTTTTTCATTTCGCCACTCTCTGCACCATGGTGCTAGTCTCCTCCGAAGCCAGCGTGACACTGCCCTACTCTTAAGGCATGCTCGTCCCGAGCATCGTTACACCAATAGTACCACTCCAAACGATCAATATGAACAATCTTGGGTGCAGTTCTCGACCTCTTCTGTATTCAGTAGGTGACATCGTTGATTCTAGTCACGACACGATATGGCTCATCCCACTTCGGCTGTAATTTAGGGAACTTTCCCTTGCTGCGCACAGGATTATGTAACCACACATTATTTCTCTCATTGCCATAGGTAATAATAAAACTCTATGCTTTCATGACCTATCCTGGCATTAAAATAAATTCTAAGATATCTTAAAATTTAATTTATATCAAAAACCAGCCAGTCACATGTATTTAATTGTGAAAGGTGAGGTGAGTATTATTTATAAACAGAACAAATTATTTGTAAAAATTAATTTTGTAATTAGTGCCACTCATTACACTACTACTTATATATATATATATATACACAGTGGTACAGTCAGCTTTAGAATATGTCCAATTCGGAATACGTCCTGTTTGGAAGAAAAAAATTTTTGCTCGGTATATGACTTTTGTTTGGTATACAACTTAATTCAATTATACACACCATCTATGAACAAGTAGCACTATCGGTGTACTAGGCCAGACTAGACGTTCGCAGTGCCACAGTTTATAACTTTGTTAAATTTCTTCTGATTTTAATTCGTAAGTAAAATTTTATTATTTTTATTAATCACGAATCCCAAAAAGGCAAATGAAAAGCAACAGAAAACTAAAAAAAATGACTAGAATCACAATGGAACTGAAAAAAGAGATTGTTGAGAAATACGAAGGTGGCATGCGTGTTCGAGATTTTAACTGTTGCATACCGTATTCTGAGAACGACGATATCGACAATCGCGAAAAATAAAGACATTATTAAATCTGCTAACGTTGCAAAAGGGGTTAAATCAATTTCTAAACAGAGATCGAAGACATTAAACCATGTTAAGAAATTGCTTTTGCTTTGAATAACTGAAGAACAGTGTGTTAGAGACAGTGTGTGCTAGAGAAGCAATTATTTGCAAGAAAGCTAAAAAGATACATGCTGACCTCATGTAAAATCAAGTAGGAAAGCGAGGTGTTTAAAGCCAGCCATTTTTTTCATGAGAATGGATTAATCATTTTTACATTACTTCTTATGGGAAAGGTTGGTTTGGTATACGTCCAATTCGGTATAAGTCCAAACATCGGGAACGGATTACGGTCGTATACCGAGGTTCCACTGTATGTATATATATATATATATATACACATACATACATACATACAATATATACAGTAGAGCATCGATTATCCGACTCAATTGGGAACTCAGGTTGGTCGGATAACTGAAAAAATCGGATAACCGAAAAGAAGGAAAAATACATTATTAGTGTACAGTAGACACCCCTATAACGCGGGTTCCAATAACGTAGATTCCTATGATGCAGCGAAAAAATTGCGGCAGTATTCGTATAAAGGGACGCATAAAACGCGGTAAAACGTCATCACCAACTTGTCATCGCGGACGAGCAGCCAAACTATTTTCCGCCGTCTAGCACCACGCTACGGAGAGTTTAGGCGGGTAAGTTGAGTTTAACTATTGTCTGTACAGTATTATATATAAATTAGGTACTATACATATAATTATATATTAATTATATATAAATTAGATACTGTATATATAATTATATATTAACTTAATTTATTTTAACATTATTATAATTATATGTATAGTTTCCACCATATAGCGCCATGCTACGGAGAGTTTAGGCAAGCTATCGTCTGTACAATATGTAAATTAGGTACTGTAAGTCTAATACAGTATTGTAATTTTATACATTTCTTGTGAAAGAAACATTTCTTATTCAACGGCGATTAAAATTAATTATATTAATGATGTCTCCAAAGTTCAACGAAGACTTCGCAGAAAAATAACATCTGAAATCGCGGCCGCAGTTTGCTGCGCTTTTAATGTTGATATGTTTTATAGTGCTTCTAGTTTTCTACGGTTCTCTAGTGCTTTACGGTGCTTCAAAATGTGCTTTACAGTGCAATGTGATTAGTGCTTTGATTTGTTGTGTGGTGCTATAAGTATTTCATGGTGTTTCTAGTGTTTTATGTTGCTACATGTGCAATATGCTACAACGAGTACTACAATGTGTTATACGGTGCTCCAAAGTTCAATGTGCAACGTGTAAGTTTTTTGTGGTGCTTCAAAGTGCAACATGCAACGTGTAAAGTGCTCTATGGTCCTTCAAAGCGCATTGTGAAGTGGGATTTATGTATCTAAGAGCTCTATTTCATTCAATGTGCTCCAAAGCAGTGAAATTCACCTACTGCAACTTCGCTGGACTTTCAATTTATATGTAGCTCAGCTATGTTTCCTTTGTGCTTAGATGATCTGCACAACAGCAGCATAGTCGACATACCTCAACCTTCGCTAGGCATTTGGCTTATTGATGGCTCAACCTTGTTTCTTTTCAATGAATATACACAACTATCTTCAAACTGTTTATAGATGTGTGTAGTAACTTTCAAACTACCAACTTTTATAAGGACTGTTCTGAACACTGATTTTACTTGGGTCCAAGTAATATTCACTGACACACAAAGTTCTGCTTAGAACTAAAGACTTTAAAGTACACATCTGCAATGTACTCCAAGAGCTGTTCTGCACATCTATGAACTACTAAGCATTTATTTATTTATTTATTTATTTTCTTTTGTTTATCTGAACATTATAATTCATTTTGATAATTTTACTTATCCTAATATACGTCATAAGCGTATTTAAAATATAAATTATTTACTCATATTGTTTATTACTATTTATTACTATTTGTTATTATTGTATATGTATACAAATATTGGTAACTATATATATTTAAGAATATGTATAACTTCCTGGTAATGCTCTAGCGGGGCCGGGACATGTACCAAGTACTTAAATAAAAATGAATGAA
>NW_019385523.1:7154-66999 GCF_000671375.1 Centruroides sculpturatus | reverse complement strand
ATGTTAACCTCTCCCGCATATATATATTAAAACCAAAATGTAAAATGTTCTATCACTGTCTTTCAGAAATTTGATTTCAATTTTAAATTAATTAATTAATTAATTAATTTTGATTTTATTTGTAGTTTCAGTTTAAAGGTCAGAGTTTTAAATATTATTTTATTCTTCTTAGTTTTAGTTAACTGGCTAACTAGTATTAATATAATAATATATATAATATAATATTAATAAATTTTTGTTATTTAATTTAAGTACTTTTAAACACGAATTTGCGGTGTCATTTATATTACATGAATGTCAATTAACATAATTTTTATTAATTAATTTAATTTAAATTCAATTGTGATATGTACCAGAAAAACAATAGTAGATCTTACTTCCATGAGCATTGAATTATAATTTGAATAACAATGTCATTGATGATTTATGTTCAGACATCTAGTGACGCAAGGTGATCTTGGCACCACTAACTTCTGAATCAGTAGTCCTGTCATTGACTGGTTGAGTCGGCAACTTTCGTTAACAAAGGAAGTATAGAAAGTTGAACATCAGCGACCAGCTCTGCCAAGTAGCTTGTGCAGAAATTAAGTTATCATATGGCAACTGCAGCAAATATGGCATTCAAAATTTTGTTCGTAAACCAAATTATTTGTAAACTGAGGTTTGGCTATACTCTGATATGATCACATTGCATCCAACCATTGATGTGTGAAGGATCAGCAACATAACAGAAATATTATGATTTTAGGATGGTCACTTCAATGGGAAATCTCAAAATTTGGTCTTCCAATTCAGTTATTACATTGTCATTCCTGTCTGCTTTGATGTCATTTTAGGAATTAAGATCCTTCTTCTAGTTCAAACTTACCATCTTTCCAAAAGAAATGGTTAGTTTTCCTAATTAAGCTCTCTACTCCCACACTTAATATTCAACATTTATAATTTTAGTTCATAAAATGTTTCTATAAACTTTGGAGTAGAAAAAGCTGTCCAACTCTAGACAATTTGAGAATGTAGAATTTTAGTTAAACTCCTTATTATCTTCTAAATTACATTACTCTCTATAGTGCAATACTTCAAAAAGTTTCCCCATGCTCTTCAATCTGGAATTTATTTTTAACAGCAACTTTATTACCTGGGGTTTATTCAAAGACTAGGATTTAATGAAGAAAATATAATGCACATTACTTTTTACAAATTTTTTATAACTATAATGAAAAATTTTCAAGAATTACCAAGAAACGCAATGCTGACTAGTAAAACACTTCCAAAAAATCTTAAAAATTGCATTAATCACTTTAATCTCAAATGTTTAAGTTTATTCTGAAGAAGTTCAGTTAAATACAGCCAAAAACATTACACATTAGTGATTAATGCAACTTTTAAGGTATTTTTGGAGTGTTTTACTTTCATGAATTTTTAAAAATTAAATTTACTAAACAATAGTAAAATATTGTATATATATTAGGGTGTCCCTTATTTTTCAAATATTTTTTTTTCTAACACATATGGCCTAGTTTTGTTTATTTTACCCTTAAATACTCACACAATAAATTTCAGCTCATTTTGGTCACTAGAAGCCGTGCCAACTTGCATCGAATCACATCCATACATATTGCGCTAGAGAAGTGGCACATATTCGCTTTGTTTGCCATTCTAACACAACTTGTCGGGCTATTAATACATATAGTTTTATTTTTTGAAGATGTTGGTGAAATTACGAAACGCTAAAAGACATATTTTCTTAGTCGGAGAGATAAACCACCATATCAAGGGTGCAAAATTACCGTCAAATTGGCAAGTACAGTACTCGCAGTTTTGTTTTTTAACATTCGCAAAGTTTTTAATTTTTTGAATATCGAAATATCGGGCTGTTAGTCAAACACACTTCTTAAAACTAGCTCATATATATGATGGCAACAAGCAAAGAGTAACAGCTCTCTTTCTAGCTTTCGTTCTAATAGCACACAAGCTCCATTTAGCGACTTGTATTGGATGCTATTGTGTCACAACTAGAGGATTTGATCCCGGGATCCGATAACTTTTCAGTCCCAAAATTTTCGGGATTAAGTTTTCCTAATCCCGAGATTTTCGGGATTGACATCATTTTAAAAAAAAGTTGCAAAATAGACTGCACGAAGCGAAACGTTCAGTGCCAGTGCTTTTAACAGAATTGCTTGCCTATCATTTTAATATAAAATACAAGAAATTTTATTCCAAGCAAGCAGCAGAAATTAACCTAGCGGACTTGCGATGCTTGCTTGGAATAAAACTTCTTGTATTTTGAACTAAAATGATAGGCAAGCAGTTCTCACTGGGTTACTTGGTAATATACTTCATTTTTGTATTTTTGAATTTTCGCGGGCGCCAATCGATTTTCTGGCGCAGTCAAGGGCACTACTCAGTGCATTTTACCTGTCAATGTGTCAGCCATCTTGTTTTGCCAGTGTAGTTAATATAGACCCGACGCCTCTCGCTTAGGGGGGTCGACCTTAGGTGAAAAGGTTACGACCCTCGCCTTGCCCACGATCTGTCAGGATGATGCGAGAAAGTCTTTTTACGTTTCGGGGTAGTGGTTTGCTGGATGCTGAGAGACTCACACAGAGACCAAATTTACAAAATTAACGCATTTATTTTTAGAAAGACACGCTTACAATGATCGAAACAATCGGGATTGTAGCCTTTACTCCTACAATCCCGATCCGTGTCGACCGGACTGTTTTCTTCCATCCTCCCCATGTCCTCGAAGCTTATAAGTATTTACTAATGATTCCTCCAACTTCCATCAAACCTAAACGCGTTTTCTCAGCAGCTGCATATATGTGCAACTGCTGAGAAAACGCGTGCACAATATATGTGCAACAAATTGAGAAGCAGACTTGGTGATGAGACACTGGATGCGTTGTTATTTCTCAGATCATATTTTCGCAATTCAAATTAGAATGTTCCTATTAGATTAGTTTTCTTTATATTTAAGAAAAATGTGACTGATTAATATTATTTTTAAATACTTTTTGCTAAGAAACTTACTTTACTACCTACTTACTAGGTTGTTATATGAAAGTAGTGTATTTAGTCGATGTTAAAAGAGATTTTTGTTAAATTTCAACGTTTATTTGCATAGTTTGTTACACAAAGGTTTTTTCAATTTATGTGAGTTTAAAGAGATCTCAGTGATGCTTAAAAAAGAAAAAATTTAACATGAAACAGTGATTTTAAGTCTGGTTAGTCTGACTCTAAGTCTGATTAGTTAGAGTGATTAAATTAACTAGGTGTATACCGTAAAATACGTTGATTTTTGTCTAAATTTTGATTTTTGATTTCTGTAAGATTTTCTTATTTTTTATTAACCCTCAATACCGAAATAATCCCGGGATCCCGGGATTGAATAAGTATAAGTAAAATCCCGGGATTAGAAATAAGGACCGGGATCGAATTCCCTAGTCACAACACATTATTTGAACCTTGTCATTTAAATTCCAGTCATAGAGCGCATTTGAAACTGCTTTGGCTTGGTGTTTACCAGAAAAACTGTCCAGTATTGGTACGGCAAGCAGTTGTTCCCTCTCTCCAAATGAAATAAGAATCAGTAGGCACTCTTCTTTAGAACTTCTAACGTTCAAGCCAGGTAACAATTTGCCATCCCAATGAACAGTGACTACTTCTGGCACATCATCTGGAAAATTGGATTTTATGGCTTCTGCTCTGTCCTTCCTCACTTATGTCTGAATCTGTTGAAATGAAGATTTGTTGATTGAAAATTCATCAATATGAAGCAGTAGTGCTTCCACTGTACTGTGAAGAATATAAGCGTAATCTGTAATGCTCAACTGGCATCTGTATAAAGCTGCAACTAGTTTAGGCATAATAAAATCCATTCTTCCTCTTTTTACACTAGCTTCAGACGACACAGTATTCGATTCCTGAGAAAAAAGCTCATTTAGACTATTGTTAGAGCTACGAGAACTGTTGTATAGTTCCTGGAGTGGTGATAAATTGTGCAATATTGAACAAGTTGATGCAGCCTTCATAGAAATATTTTTGAGCCTTTTTCTCTACTTCTATTTTTCTTTTTCTTACCCTTTCTTCTTTTTCAGCCAATTTTTTATCTACACCTGCCAAGCAGCCTGGATACCCCGGTTCTCTCTGTTTCTGTTAAAATTTTTTATCTTCCTCTATTGTCATATGTTTGAGGACATCGGCATGTGCGATATCAAATAAGTCATTTAAATCTATTTGAAAAGTTTTATCACAGCACTTATAAACATCTTGAGTTTTCTTATTGTTTTTTTGCAACTCTCTCCATACATGATAACGATCCACCAATTTCTTGACACATTTAGGTATAGATTTTGAAGGTATTTTAGCTTTTTCCCAAAATATGATACACTTGCATATTACAAGATTTGCACTTTCACTCACAGTTAATTTAAGTTTGCGAATATTAAAAAACAAAACTGCGAGTACTTGCCGATTTGACAGTAATTTTGCACCCTTGATATGGTGGTTTATCTCTCCAACTAAGAAAATATGTCTTTTAGTGCTTCGTAATTTCACCAACATCTTCGAAAAATAAAACTATATGTATTAATAGCCCAACAAGTTGTGTTAGAATGGCAAACAAAGCGAATATGTGCCACTTCTCTAGCACAATATGTATGGACATGATTCGATGCAAGTCAGCATGGCTTTTAGTGACCGAAATGAGTTGTAATTTATTGTGCGAGTATTTAAGGGTAAAATAAACAAAACTAGGCCATATGCATTAGAAAAAAAAATATTCAAAAAATAAGGGACACCCTAATATATATACATGCAAATTTATCTAATTTGATCATAGACTTTTTCGGAAAGCCTCAGCTAATAGCATATAGCTTAATCGCATTTTAACATAGGCTTATAAATAAAAATATGGTATTTTTGAAACCGTGCCAGTAATTTTTAGTAATTTGAACACAAATCATTTATTGTATTTATTCAGACACTTGGCAAATCTCATCATTAAATTTTATTCAGTTGATATGTATTCGTACATGTTTCGGGCATTCCTTGTCCCTCTTCGGCCAACTTTTAGTTGGATGTTATTTACCTCAGAAAGAATACATGTTTGATTTTTCATATAAACACACACTATTGAGTGTCGAGGAGAGTTTAAAGAGAATTGGTGTTGATTATTTTGATTTTATCCAGGTTCATGATTTAGAATTTGCTTCCAATCTAGAAATAATCATAAATGAAACTTTACCAGCTCTCCAGAAAATTAAAAAAGCTGGAAAAGCTAAATTTATAGGAGTTACAGGATATTCTCTTCAAGCTTTACAAACTGTTTTAGATAAAAGCAAAATAAACATTGACACAGTTTTATCATATTGTTGTTACACACCCTTTGATCAGTCATTATTAGAATACTTACCTTACTTCAAGGCAAAGAATCTTGGAATTATAAATGTAGGTATTTTAGGCATGGGATTATTGACAAATAGAGAAATTCCTAACTGGCATCCAGTTATAGAACCAATTAAAATTTCCTGTAGAAATGCTGCTTTATACTGCCAGGGATTTTTTATATAATAAGAAGTCGAGTGTGTAAGGGTGTTTTAAAGGTTCAAACCTACAAACATTTGTAATTTAATGGATAACAAGTTAAATGCGCAAAGGAATTTTACGGTTTTAACTTTCAGTAATCCATAATCTAAAAGTTGGCCGAAGAGGGGCAAGGAATGCCCGAAACGTGTACAAACACGTATCGACCGAATAAAATTTAATGACGAGATTTGCCATTCTATTTTTCTTTTTCTTACCCTTTCTTCTTTTTCAGCCAATTTTTTGTCTGAATAAATACAATAAATGATTTGTGTTCAAATTACTAAATAAAAATATGTCGAACATAAAGATATTCCAAATTCAAATAATCCAATTTTATCACAAAACGATAGCACACTAAATGGTACAAGTGCAGATCCGAAAAATCCGTCGGGACCTTAAAGCCATAGACCATATCCATAGGAACAAAAAAATCAAAGAAAATCATACTTCCACACGCGACCCTTTGCAAGAAATAGTCCCCCAAAATCAGCCTACTTCCAAAGATCAATCGGGAGTCACAATACAAGCTCTGCTAAGATTATTATTAATCTTAACAATTTAGCCCACGCCAGCTTCGAGTAATCCACTCGACCGTTGGCGGAGCACTCGGCGTCGCACGGTTTTAGGAGGAAGCGGGGTTCGCCCCATCCACGCGCAGAGGATAGTAACGACAGGCTCCAGAGTGCACAAACACGGGCGGAGCATCGGTCAAGTCAAGCAACAGAAAGCCTCAACCAATGCAGAGCATACAGAATAGGCAATAATACCGGTTCAAAGTAAAAACTATTTTCGATCAGTAGAAGTTAATGCATTTATTATTTACGTTACGAGCAACCGGTGACGCCCAAAACATAACTCGCTCGAAAACACGACATCCGCCAGCAAGACGGCACATCCGGAGACGCATGTCACGAAGGATCGCGCGTAGACGCACGACACCTTCGAGTTTTCCTCCTACGGATACGGTCCACAGCTCCGTCATTCAGATCTGCAATTTTACCTACTAAGATTTAAAACAAAGATTTTTTGACTATTTATTTACAATAAAGTAAATAACTTTTCACGAAAAAATAAGGTAAAAGTTCATTCAATTTGACTACAATCGAATGACGAAAATATATCTATAAATGCAAATTTATTTCACGAGATTTAAAATAATGATTATAGCAGAAATTTCCAGCATAATTACCCTTACGTTTTCTGCCGCTTGACACAGAGCATCCCAATCAAGTTTCGGAATCATTCGACATACAAATTCCGGATTAAAATCTACTTTTGTTTTACTTATTTTATGAGCCTAAAATAAACAAAAGAAAACTCATTACGCCGTCTGTAAGCACACATCGATTTGTACTCAATTATATATTTTTCTACTCTACTCACCACAATTCCCAGTGGATATCCGACATTAACGCCTTTAATGCATTTTGAAGTCATAAAATTATGAGTTAATAATTTCATTCTTCTTATTTCGGTAAAACTTTTCAAAAGAGCACGTTCTCACGTTTCGAGCGTGTGCAACAAACATACAGAAAGGATAGAACGCCACCCGGTGTTGCCAATCGAAACGGAAGAATAAAAGTTAAATAAATACAAAAGGTACGTTAAATTTTCAGTTTTGATAAATCATGACACACACTTATTATACTACTTTTTAATTTTTGCATAATTTTATAAGCTGACTTCTTCGACGGTCGCGGTTAAGACGTCAGACTTACCGCTCTGGGGTTTCTTCACGTCTGTAACGCCCGAATAGGGGCCAGTTAAACTTAACTGGCCCTTAAAAGACCTCCCGGAAGGCATTATTCCTCGCGTAACGACCATCACAAACACATACAACTACTATATCACGTGACAATTTCGTCACACTTTACTACGGCGCGATGTAGCCTAGAAGCCGATACAATACAATACAATACCGCTGTGGAACTACGATAAATGTGATTTTTTCAAAAGAAAGGTCCTCTTAGTGTCCGCACAACCTTTTTTTGGAAATCGAGGCTTTTCTGTATCTATTCGGTTCCTATTTAGGCAGTCGCGTAATCGTGATTGACGAATTCGTGCCGCCGCGTTATCGGAGATGGTTCGGCACTGGCGCGATATGAAAATATAAGCATTTTGGTTTAACGAAGACAATTGGCGGTGATATAAAATAAATTTTAATTGAAATTTGGTTACTTCAGAATAAAATATATCTTTTAAAAATTATCAATGAGAATAATAACCTTTACTATTTACGCAAATATTCTACGTTGAACTGTTTAATTAATGTCATCACTGCCCATTATCAATCACCCGGTGATACTCGATCATCCGTCGTCTTCGTCTTCTTTTTATTTCCGTTTATATAGATATTTCATTCGTGTTTCATTAATCCCCGCTTATTTACTTAACGATATTTCCCACTTACGAGGTCAAAAATTTTATATCCATTAGTTCCGTGATTGGTTTAATTCATTCTTCAATTGGAAATCGTAACGAGTGAAAAGTGGCGTTGATCCGGGCGGAAGAGGTGTCAACTTTTTCTTTTTCCTAGATTCTTGCCAGCTGTCTAATCTGTCGAGTAATCTTTCTTAGATAGAAGAATAGAAAGTACTGAAATCACTCTTGTTTGAATTACCGTGTTTTTATTGAAAAAATATTACTGTACTGTATAAATTGCCTCTCTATTCACTTGGCGATAAAGTAGTGTACTGTACAGTATAATAGATTAATTTTGCGTCGTTTATGTCGCTTCCTCTGGAAACGCATTTCTATCGTAAAATCGGGGCAGCCCGTACAACGAGTATCGGTATCGTCGACGCATTTTATTCTTACAGTACAGCATTTAACTGAGAAAGAAGTCTTACTTGCGCGGGTGTCTGAGACGAGTCATACGTAAATACAGTGGTTTTGCAGTATCGAATGCTGCGTTAAGTTTAAGGGACTTTTCTAAATTTGTCTGTCAGAGTTCTCAGAAACATTAGAAAGTGAAAGTTAAAATAAGATTTTCAGTTTTATTTTAACTCCGGGTTTGAGAGTGGACTATTCTATACTGTAATACAAAAATGTCAAAGCGAAAGTGTTTAAGCATTACTAAAAAATTAATGTGATAAAGGTTCAAAAAAAAGAAAAACGTGGCAGCAGTTTGGAATTCCTGCCAGTAGTTTATCAACCATAATAACAAATGGTGAATCAATTTTGAAATTACAGGTAGTATATGTTGCGAGACCTACAGCGAAACGTGCTAGAACTTGTGTTTACGTCGATGTGGATAGAGCAGTTTTAGTTGCCAAGCATATTACGGAGAACATTTTTTTAATTGTTCCGTTTAACCAAAAATTACAAATTCTTTTACGAAAATGTAGTTAAACTAACTCGTATTTTAATACATAAATGTAAACTCGCTTAAAATTAAAATCACGTTTATATTCGTTTAAGTTACATAAAATAACTAAAAAAATTACGTTAAAATAATACTTTAGTGAGCGGAAAGTAATTTCTCTTTCGCGAATTTTTTTCGGGATGTGGTAGGTTGCCACCTTACGAAATAAAATTATTGTATCTGCCTCTCGAAATTATCGTACGTCCATCTCGATCCGTTACACTTACGTCTTTATCCGTAGAAATATTAACCGGGTTCAATCTCAAAACTTTTTATCCGCGACCGCTTCTTACAACAAAAATCTTTAGACCCCATTTTACAATGACGTTTTTACTACTCCCCTTACAATATATGGTGCAAAACAAAGCTCCGAATGGGCGTAATCTAAAATCTACGTTTCATCATTATCAAACATTAATACGTAGCACATTCCGCGCATTCTTTTATTTAGCAGTGCGCCGACGGTCGAAAACACTTTTGCTGGAGAAAGAGCTATCTCAAAATGGCCGATATAATCCCAGACCATTAATACGAAAACGTACAGTACCTACAGTTTTTAATTTAAAAATAAATAAATTTGAGAAAAACTTAAAACAGTCTCGTCTTCGTCCTGTGATAATTATGAAATAATTCGTCCAATCCGAAATACAGTATTATTATATAATCGGCCTATTAATAATGTATAATTGGTGTTTGGCACTAAAGGCATCGGCCTATTACGCCGGGTTTATTTGCCTAGTATTAAATACAAATTTCAGTTAAATTTAATTAATTAAGTTATAAAATACGTAATAATAACTTTTCGTTGACTAGATTCAAAACAATGAATAATACGTGCTGTTTTATAATTATTGTTTAACAATGAAATCGTTTTATCTTATTTGAGAAACCTCGGAAGACTGAAGTCGTAAAGGTAATTTGAAATTATATTTCGAATATTTTTATCAAATTAATATATTAATTAGCTTTGTCGAATTCGAAGAAGGACGATGGGATTTCGGTTATCCAAGATGAATCGTACACGGCAATCGAACTAAGAAGATTCTGACCGTGGTGAGAGAAGACAACGCTTTCCTTGTATATTAACTCACAGTCCGGTATTCGTCTCTGCACGCTGACATAATTCGTAGTTCTAAGCTATCGAGGGAACTTTCGCTTCGTCGATGGAAGCTACGGGCACCCGGGCTCTTACAAATTATATACAAGGAATTGAACAAATGTGTTGCATGGGAAGAGCATTTCTCGCCATCATTCACTAATTTTAGTTTTCAGATTTATTACGGGTCGCTCGTCTAAAAGTAGGATCGAGTTGTGTATAGTTGCGGATGAATTGTTTACTTCGTTCAACTTAGCAATTCAATCGCGGCGTCGTTTTTTGCCGATGACAAATACTATGGATTGTTATAATACGAAAATTATTTGAAATTTCCACGAAAATAGGCGGCAGAACTCGTCGAGAACTCGATGACCGCGGGTTGCTTCTGCTCGGAATCCATCATTTATCTGCAATGAAGAAGAAGGCTTACTATCGAGGAAGAGTTTCTCTACAAAACGTGTAATTTAAACGGTCCCGTCAGTTAACAAAAAAGTTATGCCCACTTTTGCATTACTTTCGATACAGCCCTCATACTAATTTTATACGTTCCACAAATAAATTTTTCAGCCATGTGTTCGTTGTTATATACTGTAGTGTAGTTATGATAGATATCGCGAAGTCGTCCATTGCTTTCGATTACAAAAAATCGAAAAAACACCTATAGACACTAAATTAGGAACACGGGAAGTGGAACCTTCGATTTCGACGTAACTATGATTTATTTCGAAATTGCTCTGTTACGTCCTAAACGATTTGACTTTTGTGCAAAATGAGTGTGCCGGAGAGAAGCAAAACACGATTTCCACTACGAATGCAATTAAAGTATTATTATTATATCAAAAAATACTTTTTAAAATTTATAACACCTAGGTGTCTTTACAGAAAAAGCAGAAAAGTATCTCGCAACATCATTACCACAGAATAAATAAATATAACTGTCTCGCAGCATAATTTTATTTTATAAGAATGGGTTAGTAGACTGATAAATGAGTAAGGTTGCGGTAATAGATCTTCGGTACCTTTGACTCTAGATCTCACCTTATCATAAATTAGATAGTACTATCGATGAAAATGAGAAGATTGCAATTTGAGTTTTGTATTTTATAATAGTAATAAATATTATAAACGAACGAGTTAGGGTGAGTGAAACTCTACACGTGTCATTCGTATGCAGAGTTATACTCATTCCAACTCTCGGCGGAATTCTCACACTGGGTTGTCATTCGTCGACGAAAGGCGAGCGAAGAGTTATGTATTTAACGACGCACAGAAAAGAAATATCGTACAATCCTTTACATTTTATTTTTTCCCGATTTAACGGACATGTTGGAAGAAAGGATTGGTCCTCTATTGCCGAAAGTTCGTTGAAAAGGAATGTACTGTATTATAAATCGAAGGCCTGCTGTAATTCTATATTGTTATAGTAAATAAAGTGGACAGTATTTCTCGTTTACTTCAGAATCGATTGATTTAATCAGAGGTTAATGATCCATTTTTATCCATTCAATCGATCAATTAGCCGATGTACTTTCTTGGAGTTCAAGGTCTCGTTCGGGTCAAAGATTAAAATGCTGACGAAATGTCAGGCAAGATGGCGACTTCCGAACAAATCGAAAAGGTTGGTGAAGCATTCCGTTATTTCTCTAATTTTGTGTGCCGAACACGAGTATATTTTTTATTTCGTAAAATAAAAATATTCTTATGTTCAGTGCGTCTGTCTGACTTTTCTCATTTCATAACTAAAATTAAGTTTTGTTACGACACTTAATAGGACTACCTGCAGTAATTTTAAATAAATTGGAGAAGACACGTTATATTTATGTTTACGTAAAAGAACACGGTTTACAACTTGACGACAGATATAAATAAATTTTAACATATTAAAAGTAAAATGCTTTTATTGGTCGTTTTCCGAGATTGGGGTGTTTCGTCCCACCATATAAATTACTACAGCGCATTTTTACTCCAACACATGATTAAATTCTACATTTGGTTATGTTTATCTGGTTTCCAAGTGAGGGATTGTGAGAGTGAGATGGAGCCACCCCCTAAAATATCATCAAAATGCATTGTCTTGGGTTTCGTCCTTCTGCCTTAATTACAAGTGGATGAAGTTTGAGTTGCTAGATTTGACGACGTGATACGTAACGAGTTAAATAAAAATTGCAATTTAATTATACTATTACTGACTTTATGAAATTGAGTGAGATGAATCTAATTTATAATCTATTCAAACAAAATATTTTTACATTTCTGTGTACATACTGTCTACTTAGACCTTGTTTATTAATGGACTTATTATACTGGTGTAATTTCTGATTAGCAAATAGAGATTAATTAAGATATGACTAAGATGTCCTCTATTTGCTAATCAGTAATTACACCGATACAATAAGTCCTATTAATAAACGAGATCCAAGTAAATAGTGTATACACAGAAATGTAAAACAGCGAGGACACAGAGGTAAAAAGAATTAAAATATTTTATGTACTGTGGTAGAAGATTCATCCTATACTGTTCGCCAACTAAACCACACTTCTATGGGTAAGATAGTAATTTAGCAGAAAATTATATTTAGTTCTTTCGAATCTGTTTTTCGGAAAACGCTATTCGCTCGATCGTTATTGTGACGTTTGGATTTGTTACGTCTTATTAAAACCGGTTGGTCTCCAGATTTTAACACAAACAAAATACATCTGATCTATAGACCGATTGGTTTTAATAAGATGTAACCGTCTACCAGAATTTGGAAAATGTAGGAGAAACTAAGACATTTACTGGTCCCAGATAATATGTTATACCACATTGTCATTGTTTTCTAATTTATACTTCATATTTTAGTTTTAGTGTATGGGTTACATTGAGAAATTGTAAATGCAGTGCACTGCATATGTTGGTTATCCTGTCGTATTGGCAGGTTATTGGTATTGTATTTGTTACGTTGTTACCGTGTGTTTGTAAGCCGATGAGAGTCCTTGTACCCGAAATGCATACTTAACTAAATTTGTTATGTGATTATTAAAGACCAACCTTTTTTTTATAAAAGTTCTGGTCCTTCTTTCGGTCGGCCTTGGTGTGATAAGCCACGCAAACTGTTATACCCTATTTAGGTTATCTAATTCTAATTTATAGTCATGGGCAAAAAGCGTTGTTTATTATTAAATTATTTTTTCGTTATAAAATGTATCGTAATAATTGGGGACGAAGATACGAGCGTCTCGCTTTCCTTCCCCACGTCGGCAAATTCTGCCGAATAATTGGCTAAATCACTCCACCAAAAGAAACGTACCGTATTCTCGTGCAAATAAGAGCGTGCTCTTATATGTGAAAAACGTTTGTTTTCACGTTTTTGAAACTTTGAAGTTTCAAAACTATAAGCAGCCCAAGATTGTGACAATGTCACAATAAATAATTGCTCGTTAATTTTTTTTTTTTTTCAGTTTAATGAAAATGGTTATTTAGTTATTCCCGAATTTTTAAATTCTGAGGAAGTTCAGTTATTGAAATCAGAATGTTCAAAACTTATAAATGAAATGAATCCATCAGAACACAAATCTGTATTTATCACTGGAAAAAATCAGGTTTGGAAAAATAGTTTTATTCAAAGTCTATATAATTTTGAAAAATTGTATAAAATACTAATTTATATTATAGAAAGGGGAAGAATATTTTTTAACATCTGGTGATAAAATTAGATATTTCTTTGAAGAAGATGCTATAAATGAAAAAGGTGATTAAATTTTCTCTGTTTTAATGACAAATAAATAAAACTAAATAAATAAATTTTTCAGGAGAATTTATTGTATCCAAAGAAGATTCTCTAAATAAAATTGGGCATGGTATGAAATTTAAGATATTTTATGTAAGTAATAAAAATATTTCGAGTGATTAACTATAAAATATATTTATATTTTCAGCATTACATTGGTGGAATGATGTTTTCAAAAAAATTACTTTCAGCCAAAAAATAAAAGTAAATATTTCAAAATATATTTAATGTAAATAATAAAAATGTTTATTTTATACTAAAGAAAGACTTCCAAAGTTAAAACAAATAATACACACGTGTCCAAAACTTAGGGACGAACACAATTGCCAGCGATGGCTAGAAAAGTCACCGAGCCAATTGGTGACAAGCCTGCCACGACCACTGCCATTTCTCACCAGACTTACTTTTATTGCTTTGATTTGCAAAATCCTACAAGCTGCTGTGTATTACCGTGTTGAATGTCGAGTAATACAGTTCTTGACACCTCTGCATTCATCTACAGTTTTATTTATTCGTGTACAAATGCCATTCATTTTTAAGTTTAGATATATCATGTGTGTAAAATAGTTCCTATGTAAACCTTTTAAATAAAATTAAGGATTGAAGAGAATCTTATCTAAGCTATGATGATATTTATAATCAAGATATTAATTTAACAATTATTATTACTTTTTTTAGAACTTAATTAAGAATTTTGGATTTATCGATCCTTTAGTAGTACAAAGCATGTATATATTTAAGGTATATTTTCTTAATTTTACTAACTTTGGAAAATTTAATTTATAATACAATACAATAATACTTTATATTTGAAGAATCCTAAAGTAGGAGGCAAAGGTAAACAGAATTGTAATTTATTCAATTTTAATACTATATGCTACTATATTATATATCTTTGAATTTCTTTTAGTTGTTTGTCATCAGGATGCTACCTATTTATATACTGACCCAGTTAAATTATTAGGTCTTTGGTTTCCATTAGAAGATACTACTTTAGAAAATGGATGCCTTTGGTTCCTACCTGGATCTCATAAAGGTTTGCTATACTTATAAATTAATAGGATTTCAGTGTAACTGGAATAAAATTATAACTATTTTAGATTCAAGCATTAGTCTTACTGTTGAGATATTAAAAAAGGTAATTCTTTAATAGGTGAAGTGTATCAAAGATATATTTGCAATTCTACAACTGGTGCTTCTTTAATTTCAACTTCTACAGCACCTATTTACAATGAAGATGAATTTGTTCCAGCTATAGTCTCAAAAGGTTTATATTTTTAAATTATGTATTAAAAATATACATTAATAATTGAAAAAGTTTTATAAATTTTTCATTAACTGAAGTTTAATCTTGTTCAAAAAGTTAATTTTTCCATATGGCATTGTATAGATTCTAAATATTTTTCAAGGTGGAAAATAATGACACAAAGATATAGTATTACAGTAGTACCTCAGGATACGAAATTAATCTGTTCCTAAACTGAGATCATAACATGAAAATGTCGTAAGGTGAATCATTTTTCCCCATACGATTACATGTAAAACCAAATAATCCGTTCCAACACAAAAAAAAACACTCAAATTAAAGCTAAGTAGTACATTGAAAAAAAAAAAACTTTAGTAAGGAAAACACTGAAAAATGTTTTGTAGTTATAAATAACAATAATTGATTAAAAAATTAGTCTTATTTGCACTTTACCTTTGAGGATAGACAACGGTGGAGATGTAAATTGGTGGCGGAGGAGAGGGAGAAGGGAAATGATACTAAAACTTAACTTACATGACATAATGTAACAATAACTTAAAAAATAACCTAATGATAATTTTTTTATCTTTTCTGTTTTATATATTTTTTCTAATTTTTATTCACTGCTTTTTGCTTTCTTTCCTTCACTTCCACTGGATAGAGGTCGCTTGGTAAAATATCTACCCAAAGCGGTTTGGCTTTGCCTATTTTTTAAAATGTTTCTAAAATGACTTAGGCAAATGTCATTACTCCGAGCAGTAATACGGCCAATGTGAACCTTTTCGGGGTGTTTCTTTTCAATAAAATCAGTCACTTTCTGATAATACCTCGAGATTTCCTTTATTGAGCGAGACCCTTCCACAACGAACACACAGACTGAGACCGATGAACAGAAGTGAATAAAAAATAGTGCTACGAACTAACGTAACGTCGTATGGTGAGTTTTTGTTCATACCATGGAGCAAAAATATGTTTGAATTTCATGACGTATCCTGAAAATTTCGTACGCTGAAGAGTTCGTATCCTGAGGTACTACTGTATATTTTTTAAACTTTTTGCCTTGTGGGCACTAAGAGGACCTTTCAGCAAGTCCATTCCAATGAGGCAACCAGTAGTGGGGACAGAGCTTGACATCTGGACAAAAAATTCTCGGAGTGTTTTGACCTGTCCAATTTCAATCCTGGTTCCCTAGAGCAGTAGGCTGCTATCTTAATTAACCACTTAGCCACCTGACTGATAATATAGTACTATTTAAGTTGTTTTCTTCTTGTATTATTTGTTTGATAACTTCATTAATTAGTAAATATTTTCTCAAAATTTCATATACTGTATTTTAAGTTTATATATGTATATATATGTAGTTTATATGGAAGATTTAATAATTATTTATAGGATCCTGTGTTTTAATACATGGAAAAGTTATTCATAAAAGTGAAAAAAATTTGTCATCAAAACCTCGACCAGCCTATACTTTCCATATAATTGAAAATCATAACACAATTTATAGCAAAGATAATTGGTATGTACTATCATCTTAAATTTAATTATTTCTAAAACATGATAGATAAATTTTTCATATTTATTACATTATATTGCAAATTATTAGAATGTTTCAGACAATCAAATATTTCCAAGACAAGCTCATGCACGCAGGGTTTAATCCCTCCCATTTGGAAATACTAAATAAATATAAATTTTTAAATTTATCTATTCAGTTCCTGCTTAGTCTACTGTATTGTTACTCTATATACCTATATTATAAAATTTAAAAAAACTACATTATAATTTTTAAGCTTCTCTTAAGAATCTGGTGCATGATCCAGCCTCGAGGTCAACTGGCAATTACTATAAGTAACTGACTGAATAGCTTCTACTCCAGATTAATAAACACCAGACTATCCACTTTGAAAAATTATTCTTTGCAAACAATTATTGTATAGAAAATTGATATCCAGGTAAAAATGCATTGAACATGCACACTTAATTAGTTGACATAGCAAGAGTCAGGAGTAACAAGAGTTAAATTTAAATGTATTATATATATATATTAAAACTAGCTTTTACCTGTGACTTCACCTGGACAGTTTTTGCAAGCAAACTCCATCTATATTCGAGTATTTCTACAACCATAGTAATTGTTATATAACACCTACTGCTGAGAATAATGAGAATTGCTGAGAATCAAGCATACTATTTTCAATTTGATCAGTTTTCTGGAACGTTTACAATCATTCTATAATCAAACCAATATGAAATAATAAATTCGAATTTAAAACGGTTCAAACATTTAGTTAAAACATTGAAATATATAAAAATATTTATAACAATGTCCGAAATGTTATCAATTTAATACACCTAAGTACTCGATGAAGACTAAACGTAGTTGAAAACAAAAAATTGCATCTAAAATAATACAGTAGAAGCCGTTCTTCAGATTAAGCCTTAATGCTCTCTCTCCCCCCATGGAGGAATTTCGAAAAATCCCTTCTTAGTGTTCATTTTCATGATGTACCATAACTGTGTACCAAATTTCACCTCTTTAGGTCCAGCAGTTTGCTCTGGGCAATGATCAATCAATCACTCAGTCAGTCAGGACAAGTAATTTTATATATTTAGATACGAAATATGGAAAAAATGCAAATGAATAATGTAACATTGCACTATAGCATTAGCAATGTTATATTTTAGTTGTCAGTCAGATTAGATTTTTTTACTTTATGGAATTTGTTTTGTACTAATGATACTAACCTTTCTAATACAACACTTATCATTTTTCAAGGATATAGTATTATAATTTAAGCTTTTCATTTTAAATGTTTAAGAAATTAGATACTATGCATAAGCCACACTATTGGCATTCAAAAGTCATTTAACAACTCACAAATCATACTTTACCCACTAATGGTATATAACAGTAATGCCAATTAAGGGAAAAAGAATTCTTCAACTAACAATCTCTCTTAATAAGTGATAGGTACCATTAATTATTATTATTGTGAAACAATGAGGGGTGCTTTTTGTAATAATTAATATAAACACTAAAACAGTGCGGTTGAGATTATGGAATGATCTCAATTTATTTGTTAACCACTTACTATTGAGACCTTGCAATTATTGCTTTTAAAAAGAAGTTTTATTCAATAACATACTTCTTTTTACATTATGCATTTTGGCTCTCTTCAGTTGTACCATAAATTAAAATGCATAAAAGTTACAATTATATTTATAAATTATTCTAAGGGATATTTCTTACAAAATTTTATGATATTACTTACAATTACACGGTGTACATAAGAAAAAATTATGACAACAAATATTTTTTTATTTTTCATTAACAATGTTTACAGTTCTATTATGTTCACTTCTATTAGGCTACATCAAAATAAACAATTATTTTAGTTTTTTACATATAAATATTTATCTTTTTGGAGCTAGAATCACAGATTGTAATAATACTGCTTTCATTTCAAACAATACTGTCAAAAAACTATCTCCTTTTCAAATTACTGGAGTTAATCCAACCAAAAACAAAACCTTTAAATATCAGTAACATAACTTTAACAAAAACTTTGAACATTTTCGGCCTTCTCCAAGGCCCGCCTCAGTTATTTTAACGAATCAAATTCCAAACTGGAATGCTAGTACGTGTTGCAGCCTGACCAGCAAGTGTATTAACTTTAAAATACTGCAACATGGTGTCACATGTGTGGAAGTACCTTTATGAAAAATTCAGGCAAAGTTAACTTATATTAATTCATCTCAGACACTATGTAAATCTTAAAAATGTATGTATGTGACATGGTCATACATTTACGATTGCTAGTCTATCTATCATATGAATTTGGTACATGTTATGGAGTTGTTCAAAATTTTAAAATTGATTTTTCGAATATTATCGTACTTTCATTCCAGAATGGAATTTGATTAGTTAAAATACCTGAGGCAGGCCTTGGAGAAGGCCGAAAACGTTCAAAGTTTTCGTTAAAGTTATGTTACTGATATTTAAAGGTTTTGTTTTTGGTTGTATGGCAATAGTATCTTTCCAATTAGGCCAGATTTGCATGCATATGCATTTTTATTCCTTAAATGTTGTGATGCTGAAACCTCGATATAAACATGAATTTGGGCCAAGTAAATCAAATTTTGTCCAATAATGCATATAAGTGTTTGTCATCTTTAGTGCATAGTTTGCACATTTAACTATTTTCATGACTAAATAAGTGCTTTATAAACTTTATAGCTCATCTGCATTTTTTGCCAGTTCTATTTCTTTTTTTTAATGATCTATAGTCTGTTTCTGCTAACTGTGCAGTGAACCTTTTGTGAATGTACAGTACACACACAATCAAAAACCTTTAAACTCCAGTAGCACAATATTTTTATGAAAACAAATGTTTTCGACCTTACCCAATTTCAGCTTCAGGATTTTAACCAACAAAATTCCAAAATAGAATGTGTAGAACAAACATATTTGAAAAAGTTGTTTTTAAAATTTGGAACAACACCAAACATATATAAAAAATTTGAACGGTAGATACTACAAAAAAATAAAAATTATTGTATATGGATAGTTATATTCTTTTATTAAGATGTAAATAATGGCTCAGATAAATTAATATATGCTAGTGTTGCTCAGTTTTCATAAATGTACCTCCATGCATAGGATACAGTGTTACTGTCTAAAGTTAATACATTTGCCAATCAGGATGGCCTTGTAAATTTCCAAGGCTTCCAGGTTCTGAATATGATTAATTTGAAAGGATCAGAAATGTTCGTTTTCATAAAAATTTTGTGTTACTGGAGTTTAAAGGTTCATCGTGTGTGATTTGTTCCAGTTATTCGGTAAGAAGATAGTTATATCAAGTTCAGTTCAACCAACAATATGGATAAAACAGCAAAACCTAATGCTGAAATTACAGTTTAGATCCTAAAGATTGAAAATTCTTTATTGTAATGTATGTAACAAATAATTTCCTGCTAAAAAGACATGAAGTCTCAAAACTGGCCAAAAACAGTAATTGATCACTAGTAAATCCTAGTTGCACTGAAGCTAACTTTAGTAGGACTTATATCATCAGTTGAAAATAAAACATTACTACCAACTTCAATACTAAATCTGTAATTAATGTAGTTAATAACTTAATAAGAACACTTACTCATCACTCATCATCTGTACAGGGCTATAAACAAAATCCAGTAGAGTTGCTTAACTTTTCCTACAACATTTGGTAGCACCATCTGTTGTGATATTTTATTTAAAAACTTATATTTTTAATTGTTATAACATGGCAAAATCTCAATTTTGAGGGTAGGGACAGGTTTTAAAAAAATCATAAATGCTAATAAGTAAAATCATCATTAAGTCTGACCCCTATTGGATATACACAACCCCTCAACCTTTACTCACCAAAATTTACTAGCATTGATTCCCATAATACACAAACATCCCTGCAAAATTTCAGAAATTTTCAACAAAAAGCATAGAAGTTATTAAGCTTCAAAGACAGTGAACAAAATCGTGCACCCTCAACACATTAATATCCACTAGGGTTTCTCAAATGGGATTCCGGTTGTTTTTCTAACCCGGGAAATATCCCGGGAAATTTTTCTTATCCCGGGAAATCCCGCAAATTTCTTAAAAATTCACTTTTTTCTTATTTTGTGTTAAGGTTGAGGAATTTTGCAAATAGAAAGCATAATTAACTCATTCACTGTCAGAATACATTTGTATTTATTAATTTTAAACCTACCTATTAGTTTTTTTNTGGCGGAGGAGAGGGAGAAGGGAAATGATACTAAAACTTAACTTACATGACATAATGTAACAATAACTTAAAAAATAACCTAATGATAATTTTTTTATCTTTTCTGTTTTATATATTTTTTCTAATTTTTATTCACTGCTTTTTGCTTTCTTTCCTTCACTTCCACTGGATAGAGGTCGCTTGGTAAAATATCTACCCAAAGCGGTTTGGCTTTGCCTATTTTTTAAAATGTTTCTAAAATGACTTAGGCAAATGTCATTACTCCGAGCAGTAATACGGCCAATGTGAACCTTTTCGGGGTGTTTCTTTTCAATAAAATCAGTCACTTTCTGATAATACCTCGAGATTTCCTTTATTGAGCGAGACCCTTCCACAACGAACACACAGACTGAGACCGATGAACAGAAGTGAATAAAAAATAGTGCTACGAACTAACGTAACGTCGTATGGTGAGTTTTTGTTCATACCATGGAGCAAAAATATGTTTGAATTTCATGACGTATCCTGAAAATTTCGTACGCTGAAGAGTTCGTATCCTGAGGTACTACTGTATATTTTTTAAACTTTTTGCCTTGTGGGCACTAAGAGGACCTTTCAGCAAGTCCATTCCAATGAGGCAACCAGTAGTGGGGACAGAGCTTGACATCTGGACAAAAAATTCTCGGAGTGTTTTGACCTGTCCAATTTCAATCCTGGTTCCCTAGAGCAGTAGGCTGCTATCTTAATTAACCACTTAGCCACCTGACTGATAATATAGTACTATTTAAGTTGTTTTCTTCTTGTATTATTTGTTTGATAACTTCATTAATTAGTAAATATTTTCTCAAAATTTCATATACTGTATTTTAAGTTTATATATGTATATATATGTAGTTTATATGGAAGATTTAATAATTATTTATAGGATCCTGTGTTTTAATACATGGAAAAGTTATTCATAAAAGTGAAAAAAATTTGTCATCAAAACCTCGACCAGCCTATACTTTCCATATAATTGAAAATCATAACACAATTTATAGCAAAGATAATTGGTATGTACTATCATCTTAAATTTAATTATTTCTAAAACATGATAGATAAATTTTTCATATTTATTACATTATATTGCAAATTATTAGAATGTTTCAGACAATCAAATATTTCCAAGACAAGCTCATGCACGCAGGGTTTAATCCCTCCCATTTGGAAATACTAAATAAATATAAATTTTTAAATTTATCTATTCAGTTCCTGCTTAGTCTACTGTATTGTTACTCTATATACCTATATTATAAAATTTAAAAAAACTACATTATAATTTTTAAGGTTCTCTTAGTAGTACAAAGCATGTATATATTTAAGGTATATTTTCTTAATTTTACTAACTTTGGAAAATTTAATTTATAATACAATACAATAATACTTTATATTTGAAGAATCCTAAAGTAGGAGGCAAAGGTAAACAGAATTGTAATTTATTCAATTTTAATACTATATGCTACTATATTATATATCTTTGAATTTCTTTTAGTTGTTTGTCATCAGGATGCTACCTATTTATATACTGACCCAGTTAAATTATTAGGTCTTTGGTTTCCATTAGAAGATACTACTTTAGAAAATGGATGCCTTTGGTTCCTACCTGGATCTCATAAAGGTTTGCTATACTTATAAATTAATAGGATTTCAGTGTAACTGGAATAAAATTATAACTATTTTAGATTCAAGCATTAGTCTTACTGTTGAGATATTAAAAAAGGTAATTCTTTAATAGGTGAAGTGTATCAAATATATATGTTGGTTATCCTGTCGTATTGGCAGGTTATTGGTATTGTATTTGTTACGTTGTTACCGTGTGTTTGTAAGCCGATGAGAGTCCTTGTACCCGAAATGCATACTTAACTAAATTTGTTATGTGATTATTAAAGACCAACCTTTTTTTTATAAAAGTTCTGGTCCTTCTTTCGGTCGGCCTTGGTGTGATAAGCCACGCAAACTGTTATACCCTATTTAGGTTATCTAATTCTAATTTATAGTCATGGGCAAAAAGCGTTGTTTATTATTAAATTATTTTTTCGTTATAAAATGTATCGTAATAATTGGGGACGAAGATACGAGCGTCTCGCTTTCCTTCCCCACGTCGGCAAATTCTGCCGAATAATTGGCTAAATCACTCCACCAAAAGAAACGTACCGTATTCTCGTGCAAATAAGAGCGTGCTCTTATATGTGAAAAACGTTTGTTTTCACGTTTTTGAAACTTTGAAGTTTCAAAACTATAAGCAGCCCAAGATTGTGACAATGTCACAATAAATAATTGCTCGTTAATTTTTTTTTTTTTTCAGTTTAATGAAAATGGTTATTTAGTTATTCCCGAATTTTTAAATTCTGAGGAAGTTCAGTTATTGAAATCAGAATGTTCAAAACTTATAAATGAAATGAATCCATCAGAACACAAATCTGTATTTATCACTGGAAAAAATCAGGTTTGGAAAAATAGTTTTATTCAAAGTCTATATAATTTTGAAAAATTGTATAAAATACTAATTTATNAATAACTAAAAAAATTACGTTAAAATAATACTTTAGTGAGCGGAAAGTAATTTCTCTTTCGCGAATTTTTTTCGGGATGTGGTAGGTTGCCACCTTACGAAATAAAATTATTGTATCTGCCTCTCGAAATTATCGTACGTCCATCTCGATCCGTTACACTTACGTCTTTATCCGTAGAAATATTAACCGGGTTCAATCTCAAAACTTTTTATCCGCGACCGCTTCTTACAACAAAAATCTTTAGACCCCATTTTACAATGACGTTTTTACTACTCCCCTTACAATATATGGTGCAAAACAAAGCTCCGAATGGGCGTAATCTAAAATCTACGTTTCATCATTATCAAACATTAATACGTAGCACATTCCGCGCATTCTTTTATTTAGCAGTGCGCCGACGGTCGAAAACACTTTTGCTGGAGAAAGAGCTATCTCAAAATGGCCGATATAATCCCAGACCATTAATACGAAAACGTACAGTACCTACAGTTTTTAATTTAAAAATAAATAAATTTGAGAAAAACTTAAAACAGTCTCGTCTTCGTCCTGTGATAATTATGAAATAATTCGTCCAATCCGAAATACAGTATTATTATATAATCGGCCTATTAATAATGTATAATTGGTGTTTGGCACTAAAGGCATCGGCCTATTACGCCGGGTTTATTTGCCTAGTATTAAATACAAATTTCAGTTAAATTTAATTAATTAAGTTATAAAATACGTAATAATAACTTTTCGTTGACTAGATTCAAAACAATGAATAATACGTGCTGTTTTATAATTATTGTTTAACAATGAAATCGTTTTATCTTATTTGAGAAACCTCGGAAGACTGAAGTCGTAAAGGTAATTTGAAATTATATTTCGAATATTTTTATCAAATTAATATATTAATTAGCTTTGTCGAATTCGAAGAAGGACGATGGGATTTCGGTTATCCAAGATGAATCGTACACGGCAATCGAACTAAGAAGATTCTGACCGTGGTGAGAGAAGACAACGCTTTCCTTGTATATTAACTCACAGTCCGGTATTCGTCTCTGCACGCTGACATAATTCGTAGTTCTAAGCTATCGAGGGAACTTTCGCTTCGTCGATGGAAGCTACGGGCACCCGGGCTCTTACAAATTATATACAAGGAATTGAACAAATGTGTTGCATGGGAAGAGCATTTCTCGCCATCATTCACTAATTTTAGTTTTCAGATTTATTACGGGTCGCTCGTCTAAAAGTAGGATCGAGTTGTGTATAGTTGCGGATGAATTGTTTACTTCGTTCAACTTAGCAATTCAATCGCGGCGTCGTTTTTTGCCGATGACAAATACTATGGATTGTTATAATACGAAAATTATTTGAAATTTCCACGAAAATAGGCGGCAGAACTCGTCGAGAACTCGATGACCGCGGGTTGCTTCTGCTCGGAATCCATCATTTATCTGCAATGAAGAAGAAGGCTTACTATCGAGGAAGAGTTTCTCTACAAAACGTGTAATTTAAACGGTCCCGTCAGTTAACAAAAAAGTTATGCCCACTTTTGCATTACTTTCGATACAGCCCTCATACTAATTTTATACGTTCCACAAATAAATTTTTCAGCCATGTGTTCGTTGTTATATACTGTAGTGTAGTTATGATAGATATCGCGAAGTCGTCCATTGCTTTCGATTACAAAAAATCGAAAAAACACCTATAGACACTAAATTAGGAACACGGGAAGTGGAACCTTCGATTTCGACGTAACTATGATTTATTTCGAAATTGCTCTGTTACGTCCTAAACGATTTGACTTTTGTGCAAAATGAGTGTGCCGGAGAGAAGCAAAACACGATTTCCACTACGAATGCAATTAAAGTATTATTATTATATCAAAAAATACTTTTTAAAATTTATAACACCTAGGTGTCTTTACAGAAAAAGCAGAAAAGTATCTCGCAACATCATTACCACAGAATAAATAAATATAACTGTCTCGCAGCATAATTTTATTTTATAAGAATGGGTTAGTAGACTGATAAATGAGTAAGGTTGCGGTAATAGATCTTCGGTACCTTTGACTCTAGATCTCACCTTATCATAAATTAGATAGTACTATCGATGAAAATGAGAAGATTGCAATTTGAGTTTTGTATTTTATAATAGTAATAAATATTATAAACGAACGAGTTAGGGTGAGTGAAACTCTACACGTGTCATTCGTATGCAGAGTTATACTCATTCCAACTCTCGGCGGAATTCTCACACTGGGTTGTCATTCGTCGACGAAAGGCGAGCGAAGAGTTATGTATTTAACGACGCACAGAAAAGAAATATCGTACAATCCTTTACATTTTATTTTTTCCCGATTTAACGGACATGTTGGAAGAAAGGATTGGTCCTCTATTGCCGAAAGTTCGTTGAAAAGGAATGTACTGTATTATAAATCGAAGGCCTGCTGTAATTCTATATTGTTATAGTAAATAAAGTGGACAGTATTTCTCGTTTACTTCAGAATCGATTGATTTAATCAGAGGTTAATGATCCATTTTTATCCATTCAATCGATCAATTAGCCGATGTACTTTCTTGGAGTTCAAGGTCTCGTTCGGGTCAAAGATTAAAATGCTGACGAAATGTCAGGCAAGATGGCGACTTCCGAACAAATCGAAAAGGTTGGTGAAGCATTCCGTTATTTCTCTAATTTTGTGTGCCGAACACGAGTATATTTTTTATTTCGTAAAATAAAAATATTCTTATGTTCAGTGCGTCTGTCTGACTTTTCTCATTTCATAACTAAAATTAAGTTTTGTTACGACACTTAATAGGACTACCTGCAGTAATTTTAAATAAATTGGAGAAGACACGTTATATTTATGTTTACGTAAAAGAACACGGTTTACAACTTGACGACAGATATAAATAAATTTTAACATATTAAAAGTAAAATGCTTTTATTGGTCGTTTTCCGAGATTGGGGTGTTTCGTCCCACCATATAAATTACTACAGCGCATTTTTACTCCAACACATGATTAAATTCTACATTTGGTTATGTTTATCTGGTTTCCAAGTGAGGGATTGTGAGAGTGAGATGGAGCCACCCCCTAAAATATCATCAAAATGCATTGTCTTGGGTTTCGTCCTTCTGCCTTAATTACAAGTGGATGAAGTTTGAGTTGCTAGATTTGACGACGTGATACGTAACGAGTTAAATAAAAATTGCAATTTAATTATACTATTACTGACTTTATGAAATTGAGTGAGATGAATCTAATTTATAATCTATTCAAACAAAATATTTTTACATTTCTGTGTACATACTGTCTACTTAGACCTTGTTTATTAATGGACTTATTATACTGGTGTAATTTCTGATTAGCAAATAGAGATTAATTAAGATATGACTAAGATGTCCTCTATTTGCTAATCAGTAATTACACCGATACAATAAGTCCTATTAATAAACGAGATCCAAGTAAATAGTGTATACACAGAAATGTAAAACAGCGAGGACACAGAGGTAAAAAGAATTAAAATATTTTATGTACTGTGGTAGAAGATTCATCCTATACTGTTCGCCAACTAAACCACACTTCTATGGGTAAGATAGTAATTTAGCAGAAAATTATATTTAGTTCTTTCGAATCTGTTTTTCGGAAAACGCTATTCGCTCGATCGTTATTGTGACGTTTGGATTTGTTACGTCTTATTAAAACCGGTTGGTCTCCAGATTTTAACACAAACAAAATACATCTGATCTATAGACCGATTGGTTTTAATAAGATGTAACCGTCTACCAGAATTTGGAAAATGTAGGAGAAACTAAGACATTTACTGGTCCCAGATAATATGTTATACCACATTGTCATTGTTTTCTAATTTATACTTCATATTTTAGTTTTAGTGTATGGGTTACATTGAGAAATTGTAAATGCAGTGCACTGCATATGTTGGTTATCCTGTCGTATTGGCAGGTTATTGGTATTGTATTTGTTACGTTGTTACCGTGTGTTTGTAAGCCGATGAGAGTCCTTGTACCCGAAATGCATACTTAACTAAATTTGTTATGTGATTATTAAAGACCAACCTTTTTTTTATAAAAGTTCTGGTCCTTCTTTCGGTCGGCCTTGGTGTGATAAGCCACGCAAACTGTTATACCCTATTTAGGTTATCTAATTCTAATTTATAGTCATGGGCAAAAAGCGTTGTTTATTATTAAATTATTTTTTCGTTATAAAATGTATCGTAATAATTGGGGACGAAGATACGAGCGTCTCGCTTTCCTTCCCCACGTCGGCAAATTCTGCCGAATAATTGGCTAAATCACTCCACCAAAAGAAACGTACCGTATTCTCGTGCAAATAAGAGCGTGCTCTTATATGTGAAAAACGTTTGTTTTCACGTTTTTGAAACTTTGAAGTTTCAAAACTATAAGCAGCCCAAGATTGTGACAATGTCACAATAAATAATTGCTCGTTAATTTTTTTTTTTTTTCAGTTTAATGAAAATGGTTATTTAGTTATTCCCGAATTTTTAAATTCTGAGGAAGTTCAGTTATTGAAATCAGAATGTTCAAAACTTATAAATGAAATGAATCCATCAGAACACAAATCTGTATTTATCACTGGAAAAAATCAGGTTTGGAAAAATAGTTTTATTCAAAGTCTATATAATTTTGAAAAATTGTATAAAATACTAATTTATATTATAGAAAGGGGAAGAATATTTTTTAACATCTGGTGATAAAATTAGATATTTCTTTGAAGAAGATGCTATAAATGAAAAAGGTGATTAAATTTTCTCTGTTTTAATGACAAATAAATAAAACTAAATAAATAAATTTTTCAGGAGAATTTATTGTATCCAAAGAAGATTCTCTAAATAAAATTGGGCATGGTATGAAATTTAAGATATTTTATGTAAGTAATAAAAATATTTCGAGTGATTAACTATAAAATATATTTATATTTTCAGCATTACATTGGTGGAATGATGTTTTCAAAAAAATTACTTTCAGCCAAAAAATAAAAGTAAATATTTCAAAATATATTTAATGTAAATAATAAAAATGTTTATTTTATACTAAAGAAAGACTTCCAAAGTTAAAACAAATAATACACACGTGTCCAAAACTTAGGGACGAACACAATTGCCAGCGATGGCTAGAAAAGTCACCGAGCCAATTGGTGACAAGCCTGCCACGACCACTGCCATTTCTCACCAGACTTACTTTTATTGCTTTGATTTGCAAAATCCTACAAGCTGCTGTGTATTACCGTGTTGAATGTCGAGTAATACAGTTCTTGACACCTCTGCATTCATCTACAGTTTTATTTATTCGTGTACAAATGCCATTCATTTTTAAGTTTAGATATATCATGTGTGTAAAATAGTTCCTATGTAAACCTTTTAAATAAAATTAAGGATTGAAGAGAATCTTATCTAAGCTATGATGATATTTATAATCAAGATATTAATTTAACAATTATTATTACTTTTTTTAGAACTTAATTAAGAATTTTGGATTTATCGATCCTTTAGTAGTACAAAGCATGTATATATTTAAGGTATATTTTCTTAATTTTACTAACTTTGGAAAATTTAATTTATAATACAATACAATAATACTTTATATTTGAAGAATCCTAAAGTAGGAGGCAAAGGTAAACAGAATTGTAATTTATTCAATTTTAATACTATATGCTACTATATTATATATCTTTGAATTTCTTTTAGTTGTTTGTCATCAGGATGCTACCTATTTATATACTGACCCAGTTAAATTATTAGGTCTTTGGTTTCCATTAGAAGATACTACTTTAGAAAATGGATGCCTTTGGTTCCTACCTGGATCTCATAAAGGTTTGCTATACTTATAAATTAATAGGATTTCAGTGTAACTGGAATAAAATTATAACTATTTTAGATTCAAGCATTAGTCTTACTGTTGAGATATTAAAAAAGGTAATTCTTTAATAGGTGAAGTGTATCAAAGATATATTTGCAATTCTACAACTGGTGCTTCTTTAATTTCAACTTCTACAGCACCTATTTACAATGAAGATGAATTTGTTCCAGCTATAGTCTCAAAAGGTTTATATTTTTAAATTATGTATTAAAAATATACATTAATAATTGAAAAAGTTTTATAAATTTTTCATTAACTGAAGTTTAATCTTGTTCAAAAAGTTAATTTTTCCATATGGCATTGTATAGATTCTAAATATTTTTCAAGGTGGAAAATAATGACACAAAGATATAGTATTACAGTAGTACCTCAGGATACGAAATTAATCTGTTCCTAAACTGAGATCATAACATGAAAATGTCGTAAGGTGAATCATTTTTCCCCATACGATTACATGTAAAACCAAATAATCCGTTCCAACACAAAAAAAAACACTCAAATTAAAGCTAAGTAGTACATTGAAAAAAAAAAAACTTTAGTAAGGAAAACACTGAAAAATGTTTTGTAGTTATAAATAACAATAATTGATTAAAAAATTAGTCTTATTTGCACTTTACCTTTGAGGATAGACAACGGTGGAGATGTAAATTGGTGGCGGAGGAGAGGGAGAAGGGAAATGATACTAAAACTTAACTTACATGACATAATGTAACAATAACTTAAAAAATAACCTAATGATAATTTTTTTATCTTTTCTGTTTTATATATTTTTTCTAATTTTTATTCACTGCTTTTTGCTTTCTTTCCTTCACTTCCACTGGATAGAGGTCGCTTGGTAAAATATCTACCCAAAGCGGTTTGGCTTTGCCTATTTTTTAAAATGTTTCTAAAATGACTTAGGCAAATGTCATTACTCCGAGCAGTAATACGGCCAATGTGAACCTTTTCGGGGTGTTTCTTTTCAATAAAATCAGTCACTTTCTGATAATACCTCGAGATTTCCTTTATTGAGCGAGACCCTTCCACAACGAACACACAGACTGAGACCGATGAACAGAAGTGAATAAAAAATAGTGCTACGAACTAACGTAACGTCGTATGGTGAGTTTTTGTTCATACCATGGAGCAAAAATATGTTTGAATTTCATGACGTATCCTGAAAATTTCGTACGCTGAAGAGTTCGTATCCTGAGGTACTACTGTATATTTTTTAAACTTTTTGCCTTGTGGGCACTAAGAGGACCTTTCAGCAAGTCCATTCCAATGAGGCAACCAGTAGTGGGGACAGAGCTTGACATCTGGACAAAAAATTCTCGGAGTGTTTTGACCTGTCCAATTTCAATCCTGGTTCCCTAGAGCAGTAGGCTGCTATCTTAATTAACCACTTAGCCACCTGACTGATAATATAGTACTATTTAAGTTGTTTTCTTCTTGTATTATTTGTTTGATAACTTCATTAATTAGTAAATATTTTCTCAAAATTTCATATACTGTATTTTAAGTTTATATATGTATATATATGTAGTTTATATGGAAGATTTAATAATTATTTATAGGATCCTGTGTTTTAATACATGGAAAAGTTATTCATAAAAGTGAAAAAAATTTGTCATCAAAACCTCGACCAGCCTATACTTTCCATATAATTGAAAATCATAACACAATTTATAGCAAAGATAATTGGTATGTACTATCATCTTAAATTTAATTATTTCTAAAACATGATAGATAAATTTTTCATATTTATTACATTATATTGCAAATTATTAGAATGTTTCAGACAATCAAATATTTCCAAGACAAGCTCATGCACGCAGGGTTTAATCCCTCCCATTTGGAAATACTAAATAAATATAAATTTTTAAATTTATCTATTCAGTTCCTGCTTAGTCTACTGTATTGTTACTCTATATACCTATATTATAAAATTTAAAAAAACTACATTATAATTTTTAAGCTTCTCTTAAGAATCTGGTGCATGATCCAGCCTCGAGGTCAACTGGCAATTACTATAAGTAACTGACTGAATAGCTTCTACTCCAGATTAATAAACACCAGACTATCCACTTTGAAAAATTATTCTTTGCAAACAATTATTGTATAGAAAATTGATATCCAGGTAAAAATGCATTGAACATGCACACTTAATTAGTTGACATAGCAAGAGTCAGGAGTAACAAGAGTTAAATTTAAATGTATTATATATATATATTAAAACTAGCTTTTACCTGTGACTTCACCTGGACAGTTTTTGCAAGCAAACTCCATCTATATTCGAGTATTTCTACAACCATAGTAATTGTTATATAACACCTACTGCTGAGAATAATGAGAATTGCTGAGAATCAAGCATACTATTTTCAATTTGATCAGTTTTCTGGAACGTTTACAATCATTCTATAATCAAACCAATATGAAATAATAAATTCGAATTTAAAACGGTTCAAACATTTAGTTAAAACATTGAAATATATAAAAATATTTATAACAATGTCCGAAATGTTATCAATTTAATACACCTAAGTACTCGATGAAGACTAAACGTAGTTGAAAACAAAAAATTGCATCTAAAATAATACAGTAGAAGCCGTTCTTCAGATTAAGCCTTAATGCTCTCTCTCCCCCCATGGAGGAATTTCGAAAAATCCCTTCTTAGTGTTCATTTTCATGATGTACCATAACTGTGTACCAAATTTCACCTCTTTAGGTCCAGCAGTTTGCTCTGGGCAATGATCAATCAATCACTCAGTCAGTCAGGACAAGTAATTTTATATATTTAGATACGAAATATGGAAAAAATGCAAATGAATAATGTAACATTGCACTATAGCATTAGCAATGTTATATTTTAGTTGTCAGTCAGATTAGATTTTTTTACTTTATGGAATTTGTTTTGTACTAATGATACTAACCTTTCTAATACAACACTTATCATTTTTCAAGGATATAGTATTATAATTTAAGCTTTTCATTTTAAATGTTTAAGAAATTAGATACTATGCATAAGCCACACTATTGGCATTCAAAAGTCATTTAACAACTCACAAATCATACTTTACCCACTAATGGTATATAACAGTAATGCCAATTAAGGGAAAAAGAATTCTTCAACTAACAATCTCTCTTAATAAGTGATAGGTACCATTAATTATTATTATTGTGAAACAATGAGGGGTGCTTTTTGTAATAATTAATATAAACACTAAAACAGTGCGGTTGAGATTATGGAATGATCTCAATTTATTTGTTAACCACTTACTATTGAGACCTTGCAATTATTGCTTTTAAAAAGAAGTTTTATTCAATAACATACTTCTTTTTACATTATGCATTTTGGCTCTCTTCAGTTGTACCATAAATTAAAATGCATAAAAGTTACAATTATATTTATAAATTATTCTAAGGGATATTTCTTACAAAATTTTATGATATTACTTACAATTACACGGTGTACATAAGAAAAAATTATGACAACAAATATTTTTTTATTTTTCATTAACAATGTTTACAGTTCTATTATGTTCACTTCTATTAGGCTACATCAAAATAAACAATTATTTTAGTTTTTTACATATAAATATTTATCTTTTTGGAGCTAGAATCACAGATTGTAATAATACTGCTTTCATTTCAAACAATACTGTCAAAAAACTATCTCCTTTTCAAATTACTGGAGTTAATCCAACCAAAAACAAAACCTTTAAATATCAGTAACATAACTTTAACAAAAACTTTGAACATTTTCGGCCTTCTCCAAGGCCCGCCTCAGTTATTTTAACGAATCAAATTCCAAACTGGAATGCTAGTACGTGTTGCAGCCTGACCAGCAAGTGTATTAACTTTAAAATACTGCAACATGGTGTCACATGTGTGGAAGTACCTTTATGAAAAATTCAGGCAAAGTTAACTTATATTAATTCATCTCAGACACTATGTAAATCTTAAAAATGTATGTATGTGACATGGTCATACATTTACGATTGCTAGTCTATCTATCATATGAATTTGGTACATGTTATGGAGTTGTTCAAAATTTTAAAATTGATTTTTCGAATATTATCGTACTTTCATTCCAGAATGGAATTTGATTAGTTAAAATACCTGAGGCAGGCCTTGGAGAAGGCCGAAAACGTTCAAAGTTTTCGTTAAAGTTATGTTACTGATATTTAAAGGTTTTGTTTTTGGTTGTATGGCAATAGTATCTTTCCAATTAGGCCAGATTTGCATGCATATGCATTTTTATTCCTTAAATGTTGTGATGCTGAAACCTCGATATAAACATGAATTTGGGCCAAGTAAATCAAATTTTGTCCAATAATGCATATAAGTGTTTGTCATCTTTAGTGCATAGTTTGCACATTTAACTATTTTCATGACTAAATAAGTGCTTTATAAACTTTATAGCTCATCTGCATTTTTTGCCAGTTCTATTTCTTTTTTTTAATGATCTATAGTCTGTTTCTGCTAACTGTGCAGTGAACCTTTTGTGAATGTACAGTACACACACAATCAAAAACCTTTAAACTCCAGTAGCACAATATTTTTATGAAAACAAATGTTTTCGACCTTACCCAATTTCAGCTTCAGGATTTTAACCAACAAAATTCCAAAATAGAATGTGTAGAACAAACATATTTGAAAAAGTTGTTTTTAAAATTTGGAACAACACCAAACATATATAAAAAATTTGAACGGTAGATACTACAAAAAAATAAAAATTATTGTATATGGATAGTTATATTCTTTTATTAAGATGTAAATAATGGCTCAGATAAATTAATATATGCTAGTGTTGCTCAGTTTTCATAAATGTACCTCCATGCATAGGATACAGTGTTACTGTCTAAAGTTAATACATTTGCCAATCAGGATGGCCTTGTAAATTTCCAAGGCTTCCAGGTTCTGAATATGATTAATTTGAAAGGATCAGAAATGTTCGTTTTCATAAAAATTTTGTGTTACTGGAGTTTAAAGGTTCATCGTGTGTGATTTGTTCCAGTTATTCGGTAAGAAGATAGTTATATCAAGTTCAGTTCAACCAACAATATGGATAAAACAGCAAAACCTAATGCTGAAATTACAGTTTAGATCCTAAAGATTGAAAATTCTTTATTGTAATGTATGTAACAAATAATTTCCTGCTAAAAAGACATGAAGTCTCAAAACTGGCCAAAAACAGTAATTGATCACTAGTAAATCCTAGTTGCACTGAAGCTAACTTTAGTAGGACTTATATCATCAGTTGAAAATAAAACATTACTACCAACTTCAATACTAAATCTGTAATTAATGTAGTTAATAACTTAATAAGAACACTTACTCATCACTCATCATCTGTACAGGGCTATAAACAAAATCCAGTAGAGTTGCTTAACTTTTCCTACAACATTTGGTAGCACCATCTGTTGTGATATTTTATTTAAAAACTTATATTTTTAATTGTTATAACATGGCAAAATCTCAATTTTGAGGGTAGGGACAGGTTTTAAAAAAATCATAAATGCTAATAAGTAAAATCATCATTAAGTCTGACCCCTATTGGATATACACAACCCCTCAACCTTTACTCACCAAAATTTACTAGCATTGATTCCCATAATACACAAACATCCCTGCAAAATTTCAGAAATTTTCAACAAAAAGCATAGAAGTTATTAAGCTTCAAAGACAGTGAACAAAATCGTGCACCCTCAACACATTAATATCCACTAGGGTTTCTCAAATGGGATTCCGGTTGTTTTTCTAACCCGGGAAATATCCCGGGAAATTTTTCTTATCCCGGGAAATCCCGCAAATTTCTTAAAAATTCACTTTTTTCTTATTTTGTGTTAAGGTTGAGGAATTTTGCAAATAGAAAGCATAATTAACTCATTCACTGTCAGAATACATTTGTATTTATTAATTTTAAACCTACCTATTAGTTTTTTTTAAATTTTTGCTCGTTATAGCATGTCACAAATGGTCAATAATCAATATATAGCTTATTTGTGGCAGGACTATAAAAATTCTTTACTTGTCGGAACCTGTAATATCTGGAATAATTGTGCTTACGCTGTCTTGAGTTTTAACCATGCCCAGTAGCTTCAATAAATGCCTGACGCCAGATTGTGCAAATTGGGCAAGGATACAAACGAGTACAAAGTCTGCAAGTATGAAGTTTTTCTTCATAAACCTGATTATTAAAGCCAAATGAATTGCCGAATTATCGAGCTCTAAGCTTGATGCCGCTATTAAAGCAGCCAAGGTAGACAAATCAAGAATACTAGAGAGCGAAAGAAGTACTACAATCTCGAAAACGAACTCGAAATCTTCCAGGCTACAGGTGAAAAAACACATAATATCTGTCTTCTCTTAAATGCATTAAACACTATTCCAATCACATCAATTGAATCGGAAAGGGCATTCTCGGTGGCAAGACTTTTCATTACTAAAATAAGAATTAGAGTGAGTTATCGGAGTATTGACCATCTTTGCTTTTTAAAATCTTATAAAAGTTTGCAATATTTTGTATTATATTTTATTTAAAAAACGAAAATTACCTTCTAAATTAGAAGTTCATTTTTTTTAATTTTTAACTCAATTCAAAACATTTTTTTTTTTTGTTGTTGTATGCAGTTTCCAGCAAACTTTAATTAATTTTTTTCTATTTGTGAAAATTTCTACGTTATTTAAAGGTAATTTTTATTATAGGCCTATAGACCTTACACAGCATTATTAATATGATTTTGGAGGTTACAGAACTTTAAAATTACTTTAAAAAATGGAAAGTAATTATATAATTTGATTTCAAGATATTTTGTATACCTTAAAAATAATTAATTCTATCCCGGGAAACAGTTCACTTTTATCCTGGGACAAGCAAAAGACCGGGAAATGAGAAACCCTAATATCCACACACAAAAAACTCCCAAATTTTTATTTGCATTTCTCAATATTTCACGGTCCAGAGTCCAAAAATGTAAAAATTTTGGGGAGGTCATTTTTTGACCAATCACCATACTTTTCCTACTTTTCCTATTATATATAACAGAGCCAGGAAAGTAAAAACATTTAACTACTTTAGACCAATGACAAATATAGGACAAGGGAAACTATGTTAACCCAGTCATCCCCCAAGTATCTTGTAAATAGTTTTATATATAGATATCAATAAAAATTGATTAGTTAGCATACAAAATTATAAAATTTTATTTGTAGTTGACATGATAGAATAATGTTTCATTTAGGAAGTGAGCTAATATATTTTGTGATATTATAATTATCTTCTATTCTCACATTTATTCCCTCTCACTTAAAATGTGTGACATAATAAATATTAGTAAGAGTTGATCACAGACAGAAGTACCAATGCATTTCAACTTACAAATTTTAGTTTATATTACTGCTTTTTTATATTGGGTTGTTTGGAAAGTAATTTCGTTTTTTTCCATGGAAAAAAACACAATATTTTTGTAATAAATAAATATTTTATTTAATTATATATCGACTATTTTGGTCAAATACCTGTTTCCATCATTTCTGGTAGTAGCATGATTCCACGTTTATAAAAGTTTTGATGTTTGCTTACAAAAAACAGATCCAAGTAATTTTTGACATTTTCATTTCAAGTAGATGTCTTACAGTTAAAAAATTTTGTAAAGACTGGAACAACTAATAATCTGAGAGTGCCTGGTCTGGTGAATATGGTTGGTTTGGTGTGATAGCACATCCCATCTAAGCTGTAACAGTTTCTGACCAGTTACTAAACTTGTGTGAAATTTGGCATTATCGTGGTAAAACACTACACCTGTTTTGTTGATCAATTCTGGCCTTTTCTGTTTGATGATATTACTCAATTTGACTCGATGGCAGTACACTTTCGAATCAATTATTAAATTGTCTGGTAAAAGCTCAAAAAAAATATATATATATAATAAAATATTCCTTAAAATTCCACTAAAAGAGAGCATCTCTCTTTAAGAACATGTGGAACCCATATATTGAGCTTTGAAACTATACCAATTTGTTTCAAGTAATCATAAACGGTTCAATTCGACAAATTTAATCTCTTAGTGATTTCATGTGTTGTTATTTGGCAGTACCTTTATTTTGTTTTCATTGGCTTCAATTAGCCATCCAGAATGTGGTGCATCTTCAATATTGAAATTGCCAGAACGAAGTTTTGTAAACCAGTTTTGGCACTGTCTTTCTCCCAACACACCTTCTCCATACATGTACCACAATTTTTTTCTTGCTTGAACAGCATTTTGATTTTTTGGTAATAAAAAAGCAAAATACGTAAAATCAAAAGCACTATTTTCGGCATATTTGATGGGACGAAAAAAAAATTGTACATAATCAAACAAAATTTTTTACAAATAAGCCTTTAAAACATCAGTTGTCAAAATATATAATGAAAATGTAGTTTAGGATGAAATTGGCTGGTAAAAATACATCTAATTCCTCTTGTAATAAAAAAACGAAATTACTTTCCAAACAACCCAATAGTACATAATGAATATTTCATGTAATTTAATTTGCATATAGCAGTGCATATATTGCAATTTTAAATGGATAAAAGGTTAAGTCATTTTGCCTAGAGGATTTTGCCAGGATATTTGGATGTTTATATTTATAATTTATTTTCTTTTTATTTTCTAAAAAAAGTAATTCAAATTAAACAAATAATGAATGTCAGTAATATAAAGCAACTGTGTCTAAATATTTTTTTATTTGGTTAAAAATAATCATAATTCCTCTAGTATTTCCAGTTTTTTGTAACAAGTATCATGTTATAAAAATACCACCTTTTTAACCATCCAGCAAAAATATTTAATAACGTAAAAAAACATTTTCAACCGTTTTTACATTATTAAATATTTTTGCTGGTTAAAAAGGTGGTATTTTTATAATTATTCTAGTTCCAGTATAGTTTATTATTGTTTTTACAAGTATCATGTTTCCATTAATCCATCAATTATATTATATTTAAAACACAATTTATTAATAAATTATTATATTGTAATTTATGTAAGCTTTCAAAGTATAATAATAACTTTTTTAATTTTTTCAGGTTACAACCTACAAGCAATTTAGCATTTCCATCACTATACAGAGAAGATGTTTAAATTGATTAAGATGTTCCTATTTAATCAGAATGTTACATCATTTATTTAGAAATATTAATGTAAAAGTTTTCATTATATAAAATTTCTAAACTTCAAATTTGAAACTGTTTTATTAAAATATATATATATATATANCTCTTGAAATCTGAAAAAATTTTAATAATAATTTATGTATAGAATTAATTTAAACTAATAATAAATTTATAAAAACATTAAAAACTTACTTGCAATTTGGACAAGAATAAAATACAGTTTGTCCTTCATCTGCAGACCTTGTTTGTAAAGTTGCATATGTCATTCCTTCATGCCCACATTTTGAACATTTTCGATCAACCTATATAAAATTCACATTAATAAATCAAAATCTTATCACAAATTTCCTATTATCTAGTTGCTAAAAATTAAAATTTTTAAACTAGAATTTACATAACTAAATTGAAAAATAATACTGACATATTTATTTTTTTTAGTGAAAATTAAAATTGTATAAACTCCAGTCTTCATAATTTAATTCTAATCTTTCCAATGCTGGAAATCAATCTTCAATTTTATTGTTTAACAACCCAGACAAATCTAGACATACGAGGGTTGTTCAAAAAGTTCCCAAACTTTATTTATTACAAAAAAAATACTTCACTTACAATTTATTTATCAAGGTCTCCTCCCCAACATATACTCTTATCCCAATGCTGTTTCCACTTTTTGAAACAGTCCTGGAATGCTTTTTTTCGGAATGTTCATAAGCTCCTCCATCTTTTTTTTTTCTATCTCTGGAATGGTGGCAAATCTTTTTCCTTTGAGCATGTTTTATAGTTTGGGAAACAGGAAAAAGCCACATGGGGCAAGGTCAGGTGACTATGGTGAGTAGGGAAGCACAGTGATCTTGTTTTGGCCAAAAACTCATGAGTTCTGAGGGACAAATGAGCCAATGCATTGTGAAAAAACCACTTGTCGCTCCTCCAAAATTTGGGCTCTTTTTGCCTGATTCTGTCTCTCAGGCATTTCATAAACTACAGGTAGTACTCAGTGTTGACATTCTGGCCTATAGGTAGGCATTGATGATGCACAACCCTCTCTGCATCGAAAAACCAGTCAACATCACCTTAACATTTGAGTGAACTTGTCAAGCTTTTTTGGGGTGGGAGACGTTTCACCCACCCATGGGAAGTTTCCGTGAAGGATTTTCCGAGTTTCACACAGAATTTCATAGAACAACACTGCTCCTTCAAAGATCATTTCCACAGATCTGATTTTTCGCTGAACCCCACAAACACCCCTTCACATAAATGGCTGTAACTAATCACCAAAACAAGATATCAACAAATGGATTGAAGGAGGTTACTGTGAGACCACGGATTTTAAATTGGGAATTTTGTAAATGAAAGGAAACTATTCCTTTTTTTTTTTTCGTTGATTGAAATTTTGTAAACACCACCCCACAGAAAAACTCCTTGTGGAGTATCAGAGCAGAGGTCTCCTCCAATTATCAACAATTAGGTGGGAAAGTTGACACTTAGTTGTCTTGAAATGCAAGTCATCGTCAACAAACGGATGGCTTTCCCATACTAACGTTATAAAAGCTGGCACTGCTGGAAACATAGGGCAGACCAACCCACAGAAGTTATTTCTGTACTTGTGTCATCAATCTCCATGTTCAGGAACAGAATCCCAACGGAGAAGACATATGACGCCATACCTCAGCCATCCCCTCCAATCTTATACATAGAGGTATCTGTTAGAACTTTGTAAACTCGCTCCCCCGAGTAGTATTTTATTGCATTTAACCACATTTAATTGAGTAGCATTTAGTCAGATAGACTTGTAACCAAATTTTATATGTTAACTTTAGTTAATCAATAAATGTTCTGTTTGTTAACCTGTTGACCCTTTTCCCATGAAGACATCTGTCCACGTGCTCGCAACCTCCCCACTCACTTTTTGCCCTCCTAAGCCATCCATCGATACAGAGATCGGGTTTTAACAACCTGTGCAGTATAAGTGGTCATTAGGGATTGTTCCTCTGACCCTCTGCTTATCTCACATTACTTGGGAGGTTTCCACAGACACAATGCCTCCAAGCAGATTAAAAAATAACCAACTGGAGATGGGCTATTCAAAAAGTTTGGGAACTTTTTGAACTACCTACGTATTGCCTTTGTAAAGCATCAATGAATATTTGTGGGACGAGACTGTCTTGGAGACTCACTACTATGCAGGATCATTTCGACTCTCACAGCGGATCTTGTTCTCATTCTCCAATCTTTTTTGGTATCACTGGTTTTGAGTGCGATCATTCAAACTTCGCTGGCCACGGCCACAACCACAAGGTCATCCATGATGCATTTTTTTTTTGTTGATGCCTAACAAAAATTTCCCATTTTTGAAAAAAATAATTGTGGCTATTGTATCATCTGAAATTATTTTTTTATTTTGCACAAACAAAATAAATATATTAATAAATGTAAAAAAAAAAAGAAAAAATAGATTTCAGAACTTAGTTTTAATATGGGTTATGGGTGGGCAGAAGCTATATCACCCTGACAGTTTAGCAGATGGAGCAGTGGTGCTCCCTAGTAAAGATAGTGTTTTGAGTTTTGTTGAAGAAGGATTTTAATATACATAGACTTGTTTTATTTTTAATGTTTATGAGGCAGTCACTAATCTTATTGATGCCATTGTCTTGAGAGTTCAAAGTTGTCAAAAGTAGATTTCTGATCCCTTGGAAGATGACACATTCATCTACTCTATGCAGGGAGGTATCAGATTTGGAGGGGCATTTGTCTGGACAGGAAAGATTCTGTTTGTGCAGGAAATGGTTGGTGAGAAGAGTTGGTACAAGCTCTGTCGATGAGAATGGAGGTACACCTGTCCAGATCTTTGTAACTGGTGTTGGATATATTTTCCAGCCATGGATAGGATTCCCTTTTGGGACACACTGTCTAGAGCTAGTTCATTTTTTCTTTTATTTCACGTTTGCTGATGGAGAGAAAGACTTCTGGGGAGATGACAATTGTATTGATGGTGGAGATGAGATAAGCATGCTCTTGGCAAGCCTGTCTGCTTTTTTGTTGATGGAGATGCCTGCATACCTGGAAGTCCATATGTAGATGCTGGGGGTATGGTTTTGATTAGAGGATAAGGCGGGGTTTGTTCAGAGAGTTCATGCTTTCCAAGATAGACTTGGTGTCTGTACAGATGATGGTTGGTTTATTAAGATTAACTGTACGGGAGGTAACTTGAAGGATAGCATAGCCCTCAGCCATGAAGATGCTCATATTGGGATGGAGGGTGTAATGAGCAGAGATGTTATTCGTTATGTCGATGTAAGCCGAGAAGACAGACTCATTATTCTTGGAGCCATCAATAGCTATAGGCACTTCACATTTCTGTTGTTGAATCAAATTGTTGAAATTTACCTGTAGAATCTCAGGGGAAAGGGAGGACTGTTGGAAAGATAGACTATTCGTGCAGATGAGAGGTTGCTTGATGTCTTTGGAGCAATGCTGTACTAGATGTAGCTATCTTGGGTAATATTGTGATGATGAATCCAGGTATGAGCTGCTTGGATTAGAGAGATTTTTATAAGAAAGATGCCTGAGTCAGAGTGGATGAAGTGTAATATCTCACTAAAAAGCAGGTCAATGTTATTTTTCTTGGAGTATGTTCTGAACTGTTTGATGATGCAATGGTGGAACCTGGTGGTGATGTTGGGTTTGTTAGCAGTGCGAAGAGTGGTGATGTTGGTAGAGTAGGGTAGGCCAAGACAAAGTTTGAGATATTGGTTCTGAATGGTTTGTAGAGTTTTGATTTGATGCTTCGTTAGATAAATGATGCCAGGAATTATGTAATCGGCAAGACTACCAATGGAGCTTTCAGCTATGATGTTGAGGTCATTATCTTTTGGCCAGAAAAATATTTTGTAATTGAAACATGTAATAATAATATTTGCCTTATTTGTCACAATAAAACTGCTGTGTGAAATTGTGCATTTTCAGAATTTATTAAAAAGAAAAGAAGAATTTCTTGTGAACTTTGAAAAATATAGTAAATTATGTGAAGTTTTGTTAAAATATTTAACAATGAGATTTTCTGACTTCAGAAAATAAAAACTGAGTTAAAATTGTTTAATGATCCATTTTCATTTAATTATGTAAAAATAGCAGCCGAATACCAGCTAGAACTCTGATTTTCAAAGCAGGAAATCTTTGAAAACTTATCATAGAGAACATTCCATTCATGACTTTTATAAAGAAGTTCATTCTTTCAATGAATTCGAATAAAATTATCAATTTATCCAGAAAACAGTTATGCACGTGGGGTAGGTAGTACTGTACAGTACATACTGTTGTGAACAATTTTTTCGTGCATGAAGAACATCAAAGCTGGTGAAAGATATAAGTTGAGTGATTCCCATTTAACTAACATTCTTAGAATTAAGACTACTACCACAAAATCCTCGGCTGGATGGCCAAGCAGTCAAAGGGGCAGCCTACCGCTCTGGGGAACTTGGGATCAAATCCAGACAGCTCAAAAAATCCCCACAATTTTTTGCAGTGTGGTCCATCCAGATATGTCAAGCCCTGCCCCTCACCACCCAGCTGCCCCATTGTGAGCTTGGCCGAACCCATAATGGACTTGCTGTAAGGTCCTCTTAGTGCCCACAGGGAGGAAAGAGTTAAAAAAAAAAGTAAATAAAGTACCACAAAAGCAGATACAGTAGAGCATTGATTATCCAAATATCGATCAACCAAAATGTCAATTAACTGAAAGCTTTCCAATCGGCAAATTTAAATTTCCACTAGTGCTGTGGTGCTGCAATATTTGGCTATGTCTTGGGCTACTCCAATATTATTTTTGTTGATGTGCATGCTTTAGCTGGCAGCACTGATGCAACCATGAGAGGGTACTTACGGGCGTGCCAGGATTTGAATGAATTTCAACACAGGATAGGTTAATATATTTTTTCATACATAATCGGTTATCCAAAACATACATTTTCTGAACAACCCCAGTCCCCAATTGATTCAGATAATCGATGCTATACTGCAGTGTTTTCCAATCTGTGGGTCGTGACCCCCAGGGGGTTGCGGGTAAAAGAAAAAGACAAGTGTTTGTAGGTCATACACTACATTAAAAAAGCTACAATTTCAGCGAGAATTACGGCCCATCCCAGAAAATGATAGCCAAAAAAGTGTTGAGCTGATTTGCAAAAAGAAATAAAAAGTAGAAAAGTAGAAGCTGAAAATTCAGATCCTTAAAAAAAAAAAAAGTCAACAGCTCCCTGTGCCCAATGTTATAATTAAAGGAAGTTTCATACTTCTAATTTGGCTCATTAAGAAAAAAGGTTAGACAACCCTGGTATAGTGAATACTGACCAACTGCAGTAACCACCGTAGAGTAAGATTAAGAAAACAAATTCCCTGCTTTGAAGAGCTAGTTATAAGTACAAACCATTAAGCAAGAAGTGACTGTACAAATTTCTCACTGGACAGCAACTTTTTGGACATCCTGTATTAGCCATCATTTTCAATTAACTGATTTATTTATCTTTCATCACAATGAAAAATCAAAACTACATTAAATTAAAAGGAATTCAGATATTCAATATATTTCATAATAAAAACTGTAAAAAAAAAATATTAAATAGCAATGTAATTAAGAATACAATCAATTGCTAAATTGATAAATCAAGACAGTGTAAAGAACACCCACACTGCTGTAAATAATCAGACTATAATTTGAAAAGAATAATTATGAATTATAAGTGAATTTGGCACTAAAGGAAGACATTAGGCGCCATCTCGTATTAAAATTAATTGTAATATTTAATTAATTAATTTAGATTAAACTGGAAGAAAAGAATTGGCCCGAAGTGGTACTCGAACCCGCAACTCTTGCTTATTTATGGCAGTGCGGGTGCACATTTGCTATGCATTGGGTTTCTGTTGGTGTTTACATTTGTAAATCAAGACATTTTAATGTTTTCATTTTTAAAACATAAATAAATTATGAAGAATAATAAATAAATATTGAAGTTTACTCATTTTAAAATCTTATTAGAAAATGAAAATATAGTTCACTTCACGCCAGCATTTAGAAATTAAATATAGGACACTTCCGTGTTGCGGCGTTATTGCTCGCTAGTACTTTCGACAGTTTACAACCATCATTTTCAGGCGATTACAAATTACGCAATGCATTGCGTAATTTGAAAAGTCCATTAAAAGCTGTCAATTCGAAAACAAAGGTATTCGATTTCGCCTGAAGATGAGTAAACTGTTGAAAGTACTAGTGAGCATATCTGAAATTTAACGAATTGCTGTCAATAACGCCGCAACATGGAAGTGTCCTATATTTAATCTTATTGGAAACATTCCAAATTTTAAAAGCTTTTGGAATGGATGATATAGTTTGTTTAAATTTATCAATTTCATCAATATTTGTTGAATATAAAATGATTATAAAATTTAAATTCTGGAATAATATTTGTTTTATTTTTACAGCATAGTTTTTATATTAAATCACTTCTAATGCTACTAAAATATTTTTTTTTTGAAGATATGCTATAAATTAGGGATGGCCAACAAGTTGATTGTGAAGCCAATTTTGGTTGATCGCTTGCGATGTCTTGACTTAATGTGTTACACTTGTGACCAAATGCAATGCGTGAACGTAACATGCAAACGCAACTATAGTGATATTGGACCCCGTGTCTTCCTTCAGATGCGGTTTTGTCGGTCCATGTGCAATCCATTTGCATACAATTGTAAAAGGTGAATAAGAAATGTAGATAAAGGGTCATAAAACTGAAAAAAACAAAGGCAGTTAGAGGGACAGAGAGAGTAGGTCGTGACACAGTAGAGAGAGGAAGGATGAAGTGGTGTTCCCGAAAGTGACAATGTTGAGTTTCAATTTTCTTCTGTTTAAAATGTAAGTACCTTTTCTTCATGTTTTAAATAAAATTGTGGCTTTTATTACCTATCTAAACATAGTATGTATTTCACACCCTCTTGCCACTTAGACTATGCCTATGACAACTAGTCAATCACGACACATTTTTAAGATAAAAAGTAGATCTTATGTACACAAAAGTTGGCCAACTCTGCTATAAATTAATGTTTGTTGTATAAAATAAAAATATGTTAAATATTACTCCAAATTATTCTTAAATTCCATAAACGTTAGTCACATTTTTTTCACTTTTAACTCTTTCAATCCTGCAGACATTGAGAGTATTTTTCCATTATCCCCATGGGTTCTGCCAGCCCACAATGGAGTGGCAGGGTGGCGACAAACAAGTTCCAACATAATCAGAACAGATCATCCTTTCGTGCTGATCCAGATTCCATTTTTGGTTCTAAAGAGCATTAAGCTAATATCTTAACCGCCTCTCCCATTTGGCCATTCCTGGCTACATATTGTAAATTATAAGAAATGAAATTGCTTCTTCTGAAAAGCAAAGTTTTTCATAAACATTTTCAGCCTATCTTAGTCTAGTATCAGCTTGTACAGTAGACAGAAATATTCACGTTTTTCATGAACTATAGAGGGTGCTGTATTTTTACAAAATGGTTACTTTATCTGGGTTGCTTGTAACTAGTTAACATAAAATTAATCATATATTACAGTCTGATATAATGATATATGTTAATTGTAGCTGTTTATCGAGAAATTTATAGAACAATTACTGCTAGTGGGACACGTCATTACATATATTATAGAAACAAATGAGCGAGATCATTCTATACAATTGTACATTAGCTTTGACATCTGTCCCATCAGGATCATAATTACAAGCAAGCTATGTTACTTACCTTTTTGCTTAGGGCCTTGAGTTTCAAGGAACTTCAAAAATTTTTACAAAAACAAAAATCAAAGTCATATTTTCTAATAAACATTTTTTTTACAAACCAACAAAAATATACTTAAAATACTACACAAAATAAAATGTAGTTAATATGTTTATGTTAATTCTTTTCTTTTCACGATTGACTTCTAAAAATATAATGGGTTGGTAAGAGGCCTCACACAGTGTTCAGCTTAGGGCCTCGAAATGCTTAGATCTGACCCTGTGTCCCACACAAAATTACCAGCATTTTAAACATTAAGGAAAAAATCTTTTAAAATTGACAACATTACTTGTTCATATAAAGCTGAACAATTGGGAAACTTTTTGCCAATTCTTAATAGTCTTTACATCAGTTATATTTATGAGTTCAGCATTCTGATTTCCAAATAATCATCTGTTTTTCATGTGGGAATGCATGAAAATTTATAGTGGGTTCCCATATGGCTTTGAAATTGCAATTTGGAATGCGACAGAAAGCTTTGTTTTTTCTATTGCTATTCATCTTTACTGTTGACAATACTCAAACAACCAAGTTAAAATAGTTCTGTTTTTAAACACCACAGAGTGAGCATCCAGTGAAAAATGCAAATAATGAACAAACATTTGAAATGTAGATCATCAATTCTGAACATATGAATCAAACAACATACAAACTTTCAATAACATTTACAAATGTCTATGAAGCTTAAATTCCACAAATACAAAAAATTTACAAATAAAAATTAGATTAATTTTAATCAATTATATATTTTACCTAAAATTTTTTAATTCTAAACATACCAATGGTCCACATGCTTTATCTTCAACAATTTTCCTGCTGTTTTTCAAAGCTTTCTCACGATCATTAAATATAACCTCAGATGTCATTGTGAGACCATCAAATTCTATATAAATACAGAATTATTAAAAATTAAAATTCTTTATTAATGATAAAAAAGATTAAAATATTCTAATTTAAATTAGTCTATAATTATTACTAATGGTATGAATAAAATTAAATTAAAAATGAAAGTAGGCTTCGTGCTTTACAACTTACCATATACAAATTTTATATCCTTTGTAAAAACAAAGGATATAAAATTTTCTATTATTATTTATGAACTGATAATGCTAGCTATCACTTTGAGTTGTTCACTATTATCAAATATTTAGGTCAATGGGCGTATGACCTATTGCAAAAATAGAAGCCAATTCAAGCTCTGAACGAGACAGTTGGGACCTTATCAGAGCCATAAAGCATACCCATAGAAGCAAAAAAGTCAAACAAATCCATACTTCTACAAGAGACCCTTTGTGAGTTACGGCCCCCGAAATCGGGTGGTACGAAATTGCACGTCACATCACTCCACTAGACTAGTAGTACATTGTAGTAGTACATTGTAATCATACTCAATAGTAGTAGTACATTGAAAAAAAAAAAAAAACTTTCAGTAAGGAAAACACTGAAAAATGTTTTGTAGTTGTAAATGTATAAATAACCATAATAGAATAATAATTGATTAAAAAATGTAGTTTTATTTCAACTTTACCTTTGAGGATAGACGACGGTGGAGGTGTAAATTGGTGGCAGAGGAGGGAGAAGGAAATGATACTAAAACTTAACTTACATAACATAATGTAACAATAGCTTAAAAATAACCTAACGATATTTTTTTTTATCTTTTTCTGTTTTATATATTTTTTTTAATTTTTATTCACTGCTTTTTGCTTTCTTTCCTTCACTTCCACTGGATAGAGGTTGCTTGGTAAAATATCTATCCAAAGAGGTTTGGCTTTGCCTACTTTTTAAAATGTTTCTAAAATGACTTAGGCAAATGTCATAACTCCGAGCAGCAATACGGCTAGTATGAACCTTTTCGGGATGTTTCTTTTCAATAAAATCAGTCACTTTCTGATAATACCTAAAGATTTCCTTTATCGAGCGAGATCCTTCCACGACGAAGCAAACACGCAGACTGAGACCGATGAACGGAAGTGAATAAAAAATGGCGCTACGAACTAACGTAATGTCGTATGGTGAGTTTTTGTTTGTACCACGGAGCAAAAGTATGTTTGAATTTCACGTCGTATCCTGTAAATTTCGTATGCCCGAAGCGTTCGTATCCTGAGGTACTACTGTATTTGAATATTTGTAGTCTTGGGAAAAAAGTAGGAAGACAAATTTTTATGACAATGGATACATAAATCATAAATTTAAGGAAAATAAATTCTAGAGATTTTGTTGTACCTCGTGCATCTCATTCATTAAATTTGGTTCAAAATGATGCCAAGTTAATTTTTTAACATCGTACAAGAATCACTCACATTTTTTCTGCATTCCCTTATAGATAGGACATACAAAATCGTAATATAACTGGTTTAACATTGAAATCTGTAATATAAGTTGGGAGAGCGGAATAAATATGTCAAATATTTTAATAGATTTTTCTAAAACTCCTGTCAATTATACAGAACTATCATAAAAACGTACCAGTAAACTCCTATCGGTTGGGTTAAGTTATAAATCTACTCGCAATTCACATAATCGAGCGAGGGCAGCCAAATATCTAGCAGGCAGGCAGTCTGCCTGCTAGATATTTGGCTGCCCTCGAACAGGTCCCGGATAGAATCATTGGAAGCATTATACGATATTTTGGTGCGTAGCTTCCATCAGCAAACCGGGCAAGGTTAGTGCTCCGTAAAGCGCATGCGCGAATGCGTATAATCTGGATGCTTGGAAGTCGACCCAGTTTTGACAATATAGAGCTTCCATTCTGCCACCGATATTCGAATATACAATAGCAATCTTATTGTTTTTTCACACGTAGTATAGAAATTTGTAATAAGATACATAATGCAGTTATAATAAAATATTAATTTTAATTCAAAGTACATTAAAATATGAAAATAATTGCACAATATGTATTTATATTTTAGAAAATACAAGGGAAGCGGCACGCCACCGGTCACACTTACAGGTACGGTTCCTTTCAAGTATTTTACTCTTACAGACGAGGGTTCACAATTCCGGGCGGGAACTCCTCATTCAAAGTTCACATCTTACCATCACGCGGTCCCAGCGAGAAAGCACAGAGAGTACTCTCGTTTGCACGGGTTACCTTTTTTTTACCTAGGTCTCGTACGTAGACCAGAAGCGGCTCGCGACGTAGGAGAGGCCGTAGGATGGTAAAATATAACCTCAAACTAATCTTTTTGTAATAGATTCAGTTCCATAATGAAAACTTTTTATCCTGTGTTTAATGTTATCAGCTAATTACTGTTATTAAAAATTGTAAGTCCCAAAGTGATCATAATGAACAATCGTAATAAATAATAGTAATTAAAAATTACATTGGAAATGAAAGAAAAAAGATAGCAAAACAGGAGGGAGAAAATGTATTAGTGTCTTGCTTGGATAATCGCGTTATTCTCATAAAATGTGAGTAATTAGACGGAGATAGTTTCAGCATTTTAAAAGTTGGTATTAAATTTCGGTATTAAGCACGATAGCATGAGAAATCGTTACAGCACTTGTAATGCACGGCGATAACATCCGGTCTACGCTTTCGTCCAACAAAACTTACCTTTTACATCGATACTAAATCGACAAACGTAACAAGTTACGGTATTTTCTGTGCCAGGAAGTGGCAAGATGGTGCCACATTCGGGACAAAAATCAATGTTACCGGTAAAACTGCTCGAAGTCATTATTTTATTTCACACCATAGACGATCGACCGTCATAAAAAGCGCCACCTAGAAGCTAGCAGTGACAAACGTCCAAGATAAAAAAATGTGAAATTTTCAGATATTGATATAAAAATTGTTTGACTACGGCATTTAATTAAAGTATAGGCTTATGAAGTTTTTGTTTATTACAGGCTGTCTATAAATTACGTCCGCATTTTTCTTGAAATTTTTACTCCCCCTGCTCCTGTTGCCCCAGTTTGTCCAGGTTTCTGTAACCCGCTCCCCTCTTCGGACGTCCAACAAAACTCGACCTTTATCACTTTATGAATGTCAGATACCATAAATAGAATCGAAACACGAGAAATTTTGAAATAAATATAATAAAATGCATAAATGAAATAAAATTTAATGAAATAAACGGACGTCCACTGAAGCTTAACCCTCTTCTCGCACCCTTGTCCGACTTGTCATAACCCCACCCTCCCTTCCGATGTGGACATCATATATAGACAGCCCCTTATAACTACAGTGGATATTACAATACAAAATATTTTTACGATACTTTATTTTTTTCGCTCTCCGCTGTAGGCAAAAACAAAAAAAAGGAATTAATTATAAAAATCTTTATTGCAAACTTATTATGGGTTCGGCCAGGCATGCAATGAGATTGCCGGGGAACAAAATACCCGAAAGGACTACCCCGAAAAATTTCTGGAGCTTTTCGACCCGACCAGATTCGATCCCGAATCCCTCGGAGGGCAGCTATTATCATAGCCACTCTTTCTTCTCTTTCTTTTTACTCTTACCGCCCTGTGGGCACTAAGAGGGCCTCTTAAAGCAGGCCCATTATGGGTTCGGCCAGGCCCACAATAGGGCGACCGGGTGGTGAGGGACGGGGCCTGACATATCCGAACGGACCACCCTCGGAAACATTCCTGGGGATTCCTTGACTTGTCCGGATTGGATCCCGGGTCCCCCAGAGCGGTAGGCCGCCACCTCGACCGCTCGGCCATCCGGCTTCCAGTGGCTATGGTGAATGACGGCCGGGTGGCCGAGCAGTCAAGGTGGCGACCTACCGCCCTGGGGGACCCGGAATCGACTAATTTCAAATTTACACAATGTGTATAAAAATGATTATTACTCTGTATATTGATTTGTTAAATTGTACTAACTTCAATTTTTATGCAATACTTTAACTCCCTTGTAACGAAGTAAGGTTCATACAATAAGCAATTGAATTGAACTGAACGTATAGAACACGACAAAGTATTGAAATAGCGTCAATTTTGATCCTCCGGGTATTTTACAAATTTCGACGTTTTAAGACCTTTTGAACATAAAAAAGTCAAAAACCTAGAGAAAAATTCTGTGGACCTGTATGTGTGCGTGGGCACGTGTGTGTTGGGGTCAATTTCGTTTAATATCTCAGGATGGAGTAACAATTAAAAAACAAAATTTGGCGTGGTAACTTGTTTATAAGAGACATTGGTGCTATTACATTTTGGTGGTTAAAGATCCAGGGGATGGGAGATTGAAAAAGTCACGTATTATATCTCGAGTGGGATCGAATTTACTCGTTATTAGCATTTACCATTTTTTTTTTTTTTTGTTTTGTTTTTATAAAACTCGTCATTACTTTCAAATTTAAGCTTTTTGCCATTGTACAATAATTAATAATATAAAAGTTATTTTTTAAACAAAATCTCTTAATAGATGGCACAACAATTTTAATTTTGTGCTACTAGCCTAATACGAGAACTCCTCGTTAGATCGAAATTCAAGGGACGAAGTAATCGCGACTTCGAATTAACCGAGATTTACATTTATTTGTATAATACGCCAAATGCCATGTAACTGATGTAATTAATTAAGCAAACGGAATACGGTTACGTATACAGAACGTTATTTTCGTTAATTAATAATAAATAATAATATAAATAAGAAGGTAAACAGCGCGTGTCCAATGAGAACCTCGCAGGTTTTAAGATAGGTTTTCGATCTAAACGAACGAGTTAACTTACAAATATCGCATTTCAGACAGAATTTTCACTTCGAATTTCGAAGTAGTCGTATTTCGGACTAACCGAATTCCTTAACGCGTAAATCCTTATAACCCCTTCCAGAACAAAGTACAGCTACGAACTAACGGGCTTTCGAATCAATGAGGATTTCCTGTATATCATAGTGTTTTCTCCGGGAAAGTTACCTAACACCTCGCTGGAATTTTTAACTGGCCGTTTAATAATAGAATGGTTAATAAGTAAAAATTTCGTTGTTCTATACTTTCGTTTTAGATCATGCTATTTAATATTTTTTGATACTTCAAACATTAGTATAAATAATAATATCAGTTACTGAACTTGCAAAGTTAAAAATTTTCAGAATCATAGATAACACTTTCCGTTTAAAGTTTAAATGTGATAATGATAATGATAATGATAATTTTAATAAGTTTTCGTTTATAATTTTACAAGTAGTTATGCTCTGACAAGCAAGAAATTTCTACCCTTCCATCAAATACTATATTTTAACATTTATTTAAATATGTATAATTCATAAAAGTGCAAAAATTTCAAAAATCATAAATTTCTTGCAATAAGTTTTGTGAGAAAAAACAAAGGTTGTTGTTTTACATTTGAATCGTTATTATTTTTCTTTATTCGACTTCGGTGTCATATACAGACAGGAAAGAAGAATTTGGAGGTGGCTGCACCCTAAAAAATAAATTTTAGTTTTTCTTAACTATTTGACATTTATATTTTCTATAATATAATAATATTAAGATACAAGTAAGTGGTAGCCCATTCGGGCCACCATTATTTCAATTAGTCAAAATAATAATCCAAACTTGTGGATAATGATGGGCTCCTCTATCTTATACTGTATTATACTTACCAATTTTCTTTGCTGTAAACCGTATTGTAATTTTCTACAATGTGAAATGTATAAGCGGGACGAGGTTCAGTAGATAAATTCTTTTCGCTTTTATGGAAAACCTTGCCGTGTATCAAAACACACGATCCTAAATTAAATTTCAATATGTTATTTATAATATCGATTAGCTTTAATACTGAATTGTCCATAAATCTAACTGAGAGAGAAATATACCTTTGGGAGCTATTGCAGGAACCCAATCTTCATCGCTATAATCTGGAGGCTTTAACACGGTTTTCATTGAATTTGTCCCATCAAAATTTCTAACGTATCTTTTGTATACTTCTCCTGTTATTTTTATAAAAAGTTACTTTATTTGTTTATTTCTATAAATAAGCTTTAGATTTATAGATGTTAAATTACCTTTGTGTGAGCCGGGTACAAAATGAAGGCAGCCATTTTGTAACGTGGCATCTTCGATGGGAAACCATAAACCAACTAAATTAGAATCAGGTACGGTATGTAGAAAGGTAGCATCTTGATGAGGGATAACTATAAATAGGCAGAATTATAAGAATTCGTTTAACTAATTAGATTTAAATTACTATTATAAATATAAATTATTTTTATTTACCTTCAGCGCCGATTCGAGGATGCTAATAAAAAAATTTAACAATTTTAGAAAATATTTCACAATTTTTTGTTAAATAAAACAATAAAAATTTACCTTAAATATATACATGCTCTGAGTAACAACAGGATCAACAAATCCCAATTTTTTTAGAAGGTCCTATAAAATGATATAAACATTGTTTTTTTTTTAATTTACTTAAGTTAGTCTTCAATACAACCAATCGAAATAATTGCAATCCAAAGTCGCATTTTTATTGAGTTTTGCTAATAAAATTTAAACAAACAAATTGTTCATATTAATTGAACTGAATTTTGAAAATAAAGCATATAATCTGTATTTTCCAAACTGAAAAATCCGGAGGCGTAATGGCCTTCCACTCTGGAAGACCCGGATCAAATCTGAGCGAGCAACTCTCCAGGAATTTTTCACTGGTGGTCTGTCCTGAATATGTCCGGTCCCATCCTTATCAAAGCCTTCTAGAGGGGACCAAAAGGAGCAAATTATTCTGAGCCCCGAGGGATGAGGGACCTCTACATAATATTTTCGTTTACTTCGTTATTGCTGTAGAGTCCCCAAGATGTATTTTGACCCGGACTCCTGTTAGCCTCTGGACGGCCCGGGCCATTACTACTCGGCCGAACTCCATTGTGGACCTAGCCGAATCCACAATGGTCCCGAAAAAACTCTTTAGTGCCCACAAGACAGAAAGTAAAAAATGAAAATACTAAAAGATTGTTTTACGAATCAACAGTCTAAAAGGGAAAACCAACAAAATAAATAATTACGTGAAAAAATGTATGTTTAACAGAGGCGGCCCTGGGATATGCGAGGCTTTAAACAAAATTTACTTTTGAGGGCCATAAAAAGAACAATTGAGTTAGAGGGTGAATTTATTTAGGTATTAAATAATATGAACATTTACCATGTAGAAACAAAGTAACACACAATGAAACAACAAAAATATGTATACTGTAATAGTTTTATAATAAATTGGAAAATTCAGTAGGTGTACAAAAATTCACCTGTAAAACTGCTCTTCCGCTTTCGGTAGGGCTGGATTAATGACTTAGAAGAAAAAGTTCAGTTCTGTAGCAATATCTCTTTCAACGGACACGATCGAAAGTGAAGAAAGTCTCTCTCAACACATTGTTGGTCGGAGGTAATTATTGATCAAGCAAAATTTGAAAATGATCGTTCCGCAGATGTAGGCACAATTATATTTTCAGTAATTATAAATTTGATGATTTATATACTAAAATATATTACCAAACTTGCCAGGCCTCTGAAAGCACGAGGCCCTAGATGTCGCCTTTTTAGCCTTTAAGTATGGCCGCTTGCGACGTTTAAAGATGAAGCCAAAAACTATAGATATAGTTTTAAAATTGAAAAAGTCTGTTATAGAATATACCGAAAAATTAAAATAAATCATAGAATCTCTGGTATCCTTTAAAAGATTTAAATATTACAATGATCGATTGGAGTATTGGAGTACAAAATCAAACTTGTATCTGAAACACAATATTTTATAAATAATATGTTAATACTGCTAGAACTTCACTGTACATTTGAGACAGTGTCTTAACTATAGTTTTGTTCCGGGGTGATGTGGGAGGGTGATCTAAAGAGTGCAATCAGAATGAAGAGAAGTCCCTTAAATACCCCGCAGACAAATTTTCTAGAATGTTCCCGATACATCTAGAAGGAAACTTGGAGGACGAACTCCAGATCCGAATTAAAATCTTTCTTCTGGAACAATCCACAGTCACATAGTTTAAGCGATTGGTAACCGAGCATTACGATAAAAAATATGGAATTATTTATTAATAAATCTTAGATTTGTTGTTTACAACGAAGTTTTTTCTTAGTTTCCTCTGGGATCAAACACCCATATCACCCCAATAAGCGGGCCGCAGATTTGAGATAATTTAATTCTCATTCTCGTACGAATAAATGAAAAAATCAGTAGAACATGGGAATTATGTACTTTAGAGAAAAAAATCTTTTAATAGAATTCTTACCTTTACTTTTTGACTAAATGTAAATTTTTTGAAAACATCATTGCACAAATGCAATGCTGAAAATATAATTATCAAATTACTGTGTATCACGCTGGCATAAATTATGAAAAATATTTTTGTTAAAATTTTTCGTTTATGCATTAAGAATTTAATTTAAATTAATGAAAATATCTTGTAATAACATTTATTTACCGTGAGCCATTTTTTCTACAGCATCTTCCTTTGGAATAATTAATTCGCCTAAAATAATATAATTTTTGTTAAAATATTTAAAATATTTCAAGTATTGAAGATATAACAACGCACCTTTATCGTCAATAGAATCTGCTTCGAAGAAGAAATGAATTTTACTCGAAGACTCCATGTAATAGTCATCCCCTCTCTGAAATATGTTTCGCGTAACTCGTAATTCTGAAACTATTACGCAATTTAATATTGGACAAACGAAAATTACGAATCAAACCTCATAACTCCCAACGTGAATCACGGATGTATCTGAAGGATTCATCTTCTGAATTACTTTCATACATTCAGACTTTAATAAGTCAACTTCTTCCAAAGTTAAGAAATTTGGTATTACTAGAAATCCTTCGTCGTAATACTATAAAAATTAATACACAGCTATTAAATATTTCTAATAAAGTATTATTCCTTACATTATAAGTACTTTATTACAGTAGTTTCAACCCGAGTTTCGCGTTAACTAGTGTCACGAAATTTAGTGTCGAGCGGCGCCCCGACACTTTTACGTGCATTACTAAAAGCACGATAAAATCTACATTTTTATAAAAATAAGGGTGCCACGAGAGAAAATTACCAAGTTAGGGGTGTCACTATTAGAAGAAGGTTGAAAAGAGCATTATTTTGAATACGTGAACGCTAAGTTTTGGCTCTGGGGAGAACTTATCACATATTATTGATGTAGTAGGAGAAATCACACAGAGAATACTCCCGAGAGCCAAAACTTAGCAAAAGCGTATTCGGTTTTAGTAATGTAAGGACAAAAAGCGCATCGCCAACTGTATTATTCAATTATTGTCTACATTTATCGATTACTAAATTTAAATTCTTGATTACAAACCTTTTTAACGTCTTCGGGATTAACCATTTTTGTGAATATTCGGTAGAAAATTCTTTCGAGTTTGACTTTTTTAGCAAAATGTGTGTATCTTACAATACAGAATGCTTAAATGCCGTTTTTATAGACCAGCTCGTAAGACTTATCTATTTGGACTCGGCAGATAAAAATACTCAAAGATCATTAGCTATAAGTGTCATATGTCATTTTATAAATATTAATAATGTTTTATAAACTATTTTTTGTTTAATTTAGTAAAATTAAAATGAAATTAGTGCTTACCATAATTAATAATTTTAAGAATTTATAAAAGAAAAAGAAAAATTAATATAATAGAAGATATTACATTTGATTAATTAAAAATTAAAGCAGTATTTCCCAACTTTTTCACTATCTGATAATTTAAACTATTTACTGATTAAGATAATATACAATATGAAATTATCGTTTCAATGCGGTTCAATCCAGTTAGCTAAAATTCGGGACTATCAGTTCTGATAAAGTGACGAAAATAATTAATAATTAAAGGTCATGTGTCAAGGTGACTCTACCGATGGAAAAATGAAAAGATTTATATCCGATACGTATTCACTTTTTAAATTTATGTACGGTGAAATCTGTTTAAACCGGACTCGTAGATACAGAATATTTTTCCGTTTGAAACAGGTTTTACTGTATAATCATTTTAATTCCATATAAAGATAATTTATTCAACATTTCGTGTTTATAGCTATTAAATTTATTAATGTTTGTTAATAAAATACTACTAAAATTTTACTTTCCCCGCTGTTTTAAAATATAATATAGGGAAACTATGGTAATCTGGCGCATTTTGACATTCGAGAAGCCCAAAAATGTAAAAACAAAAAAATTTTCAGTATGTGTGTGTATTGGCATCAATTTTGCATTAAATCTCAAGACTGTTAAACAAAAATGCGAAACTTGGTTGGTTTATTTCTATATATGGAGCATTGACGCTATTAAATTTTGATGGTTAAAGGTCGAGGGGTAGAGAGATAACGGGAAGTGGAATCAGACTTAATAAATAAATATTTACTCGTTATTCGCATTCAAAAGTTTTTAAAAAATTTGCTTCTATCTTCAAAAATAAATATTTTACATTTTTATAATAATTAGTAATACAAAAATTACTTTTTAATAAAATATCGTAACAGATGATGAACACATACTTTTAACTTAGAGCCTCATTGATAGTGTTTTTTCTTAAATATTCTTACTTTAAAAATAGAGAAATTCGTCTTAATTAAAAAAACATTCCTTTCAAGCTATTATTTAAATTTAACATCAGTAGTATAACAGAAAATAATTGGGCTTCCCTCCCGCTCGCCTTAACCTCCTGTCCGAGAGTCCTTACCACATTTTTAAACATTATTTAGATAATGAGATTATCGCTCCTAATTTTTTTTTCTAACACCAACTTTTACTTCGAGTAAGTTATCATTTTTTAATTTATTTTCCTTATAAAATAAGCATTATTTAATCACGATTATGACTGTTTTGCCGACCATGCGGGCAATAAACAACTAGCAATTGACACCGTACACGTACTGTACAGTACATTAGTCTCTGTCACATACATAGATAAAGGACAACACGAACATTTCAGGTGCTCTGTCCTGTCGGATTATTGTCGGAGTATCGGACTAGCGAGTGACGACTATATAGACTCTACTGTAATTCCGGAATATTTATAATTATATTTTTTATTATATCTATACAAATTAAATTTCCCTTAGAATGTCCACCCGACTATGTTTTAGAACGGCTAAGGTTTTTGTATTTTTTTTATACATTTTTTACTCTACAAATAAATTTCGGTTTGCTAATTTATAATTGGTATTTATAAAAACAAAGTTTTCGTAATAAATATTTATGTAATTTAAAGTAATCTATTTATAACAAGTCAAGGACTTTTGTTTTTATTTTGTAAAGTACACATAAATAAAATTTTTAAATAAATAAATAAAAGATTTTCAAAATCAATATTTATTTTTATGGAAATATTTTTAGTTGTTTGTAAGGTTACAGCAAATGTGAGAGCAACTAATTGTGATTCAAAAATGTATCTCAAAACTTTGAAAACAGTAATTATTACGACTGTTTAATAATTTATTAGTACTGATTTTTCATTTTCCAGTTTTCATATACTGTTACTGTATTTACAGTATTTTTTTAAAAAGATAAATATATCAGATCAATTAAATAAAGACGGAAAAGAAGCCACGTGTTTGATTAATAACACGATCTTGTGTTTAATACTCTCAAAAGATAAATATAAATTATAATTTTATCGAAACTGATTTTGGAAGATTATAATCTGTTTTTTTATCGATCTACCAGTAGCCGAACGGATAAAACCACTAAACACTGATAGTTGGTTACATTATTCTGTGCCTATCTTTAACAACTTGTAAAAGCCTGGTTTGTAGTTTTGATTGGATTGAACTCTCAAATAACCAGTTTCCTCAAACTGAATAATCCTTTCATTATGAGCTTGAAGTCAATAGTCTCTGGTGTAAATTCTGATGATGGAAAAAATTCTCAAAGAGCAGCTGCAGCAGTGTTATGAAACAGCTCAAGAAATGCTCATTCCAGAAAAGTAATGGCTATTGTAGCTGATAAGAATAAACAATTTTAGCCATTTTTATACTCAGAACTTGGCTGTAACTATACAGGTGCTTATTCAAAAGAAACAGTTTTCATTGCTTACAGCACTAATTACCATAATGGTAAATTTTGACAATTTTTTTAATGGAAATGTTTTGAAATATCACTATATCAGTTTTAGTTGCATACGGACTGCAAATTTCTCTGTAGATAGTATTGACATTAATTACAATCACCATGCATGTGTGCAAGTATACATAAATATATTATTAGTGTATTTATTAATGTTATATTGATTTTTTATACATTTTATACACATTTATCCAATGTCTATTTAAATATATAATTTACAATTATAATAATTATCCACAATATTTGGAAATTTTACATATAAAATTAATAATAAATATTTATCTGAAGAAATTAAATACATGAAAGCAAATATAAAATAAAAATATTTACCATATTTCATGGCATATATGACACCCTCCATTCAACATAGAATATTTAGTGTATTTAATTTAAGCCATCTCATGCCTTTGTCATTCTGAGTTAGTGCACATCTTATGTTATTTGTCCTTCTTCCGTTTTAATAACAAACCTACCTCTAAAAGCGGAGAGTTCCCCCTCTCGGGTGATTTATGTGAGCTGGTAATCAGGAAGTTGGAACAACAAATCATCCCCTTGTACCTTTCCAACATCCTCCTGTACAGGAGATATGTTGATGATATCTTTATCATATGGAAA
>NW_019385523.1:0-3244 GCF_000671375.1 Centruroides sculpturatus | reverse complement strand
CCGGTTCTGTATTTTATTTATTAATGCATTTTTAATAATATATGGTTAATAAGGATCTATTTTAAGCTTACAAACAAATAAATTTCAGTTTTTAATATAGTACAGAAAAAAAGTAATGTAAAGTAATCTGAAATATATACATTTACAAGTATGTACTGTAAATACAGTACATACTTGTAAATGTATATATTTTAATAAGATTTTATGTGCTTTAAACATTTTTCTAGTGATATTACGACTTCAATATTTGTGGCGGACAGACGTAAAGTCGAATAAAATGACTTAAATTTGATTTTTATTTTTCCATATACTTTTTTGACAAACGACGTATAATCGGGAACGACGTAACTGGAAACGACGTAAGTCGAGGTATATCTGTATAGCATAAAAAATGCAGATGAAGTAATTAACATTATTCAAAAGATCAAAAAAGAAAAAACAGACACATTAATCAGTCTAGATGTAAAAAATATGTACCCTAACATAAATTGGAAATTAGTAAAAAACAGCCTTATACAATTAAAAATAAATAAAACTTTAATAGACCTAATAGAATTTGCGTATAAAAGAAATTATTTTGTAGTATATGATAATTTTTATAGACAAGCCGATGGGGTTAGTATGGGGTCAAAGATGGGGTCAAAGCTTGCTGAATTAGTAATGAAAGAAGTGGACGAAAAGATACAAAACATCCCAGGTGTAAAAACAGTAATGCGGTATGTAGATGACTATTTAGTCATATTTAATAATCAAATAACAAATGATAAAACAATTCTTAATACAGTAAATAGTATAAATGAAAACATAAAATTTGATATAGAGTTTGAAAAAGAGAATAAAATTAATTTCTTAGATATAACAAGAAAAAATGAAAATAATAAATTCTCGTTTAAAACTTATAAAAAACCATCAAACGTAAATAAAACAATAAACTACCACTCTTGTATACCAGATACCGTAAAAAAGAATACATACATAATGGAGTTAAAAAATATATACACGAGAACGACCAACGAAAAGGACCGTAAAACTGAATTAAATGAATTAGAACAAAAATTCATTATAAACAACTACCCCGAGAAAACTTGAAAAATTTGGAAAACACAATATGATAAAAATAGATTTAATATAAAAAATAAAAAAGACACAACATATATGGCCTTTCCGTACATCCCTAATATTTACGATAATTGTAACAAAATGCTTAAAAAAGAGAATGTGGTTTTGGCCCCAACTTTGACCAACAAAATTTCACAGAAAATACACATTAATAAACCAAAAACATACAAAACTAATAGTGATATATTGAAAAAAACAGGCGTAGCCTATAAAATAAACTGTAATTGCCAAAATCCAAAAAACTATACAGGCGAAACAGGTAGAACTTTAGAAATAAGGATCAAAGAACATGAAGCGGCCATTAGACTAAAATATAACAACTCCCCTTGGTACAACCATATTAAAAATAGTAATTGTAATATTGATAAAAATAATATTAAAATCCTACACAGTGAGAAAAATATATATAAAAAAAATTTAAAGAACATATAGAAATTATAAAACATAATAAAAATAATATTGTTAATATATTTAATGGGATGCACATTGAAAAACAATGATATGCATTTCGGAGAAAAAGCGATCATAGGCTGCATTCTCCATATAAACGAGAGAGAGAGAGAAAACAATGGTATGAAATTATAGAGGGCGTAATAATAAACGAGTAAATTATTTGTAAAAACACAAACATCAAGTGTTATAAGAGTGTCCAAGTTATTGTGTATGAATTACTATAGATGAATTTACACGACACATAACTAGTGTTTAATGGAATATATAGTTTTTAAAAATGATATTGGAAAGAAAAAAAACCTGTATGTATATTTTCTGTAAAAAATTTTAAAACTTTATTACTGTGTTTATAATTAAACTTTTATTTATTTTTTAGCAATATTTACATTATATAAAGTTTTACACACACAATTACCGTTAAGAGAAAAAATTTTCAAAATATAAATAGAAATAAAAAAAGGATAAACCTGTATGTATTTTTAAAATATGTTTTATATTTATTCATTATTTTATAAATATGTTTTATGATTGTATTACTATTTTTTATAGAAAGATAATTTCATGTGATAAGTACAAGTACCGTATGAATGTAACTCGGGAAAAAAGAAGTGTGTAAAATTCTCAAAGGTACTAGTAATAAGTGTTCCGTTATGTTATTAGACATATCTACGACGTTTAATTTTTTGTAATTTTGTAAATACGATATCTGTAATTATAATTCTGTAATTGTAATTGTAGAGGACTGAAGAGGAACTGGAAAATGAAACCAGTTCGAAATGCAATAAAAGAGTTTCTGGACCTGACTTGCTGTAAGATAGTCTACCGAGAGAAACATTTTCGGATTAAAGAGACAACCATTCACTGGACATATAACTACTAGACCGAGCCGCCATCTTCGAAGAGAATTGAACGTGACTATGGTGGTAGACGCGTGTTCAATTCTCTTCAATTCGCTCGATTCGGAGCTTAACAGTTATTTCGTGATTACTAGATTAACTGGTTGGGAAGCTGCTATTGTACTCGCCCTTCGTTTTCGTTCTAGGGACAACTGCTCCCGATAGAGAGGCGTTCTGGTCATCCGTAGGCTAAATTAGCCAGAGTCGCGTTAGCACGCGTGTATTTTTAAAGGGGTTTTTGTATTTTTTTTTTAGCTATTTCAGTTTTTATCTTTTGAATTTTCGTAACACAGATTGCCATTTCGGATTCAGATCGGCGGTTTTTACCAAGAGGCAGGTGAATTTAGAATCGGTGAATTTCTATCAAGTGGGGTGTGTAAATGTCAGGTACGGAGTTTCTATAAGAGCAAAGTTGCATATTTTTACAACACTTGCAGACTGCACTTTTTTTCAGTGTGCGAGTGATGTAAAAATGTACAGCTATGATATTAATGTACAAGATGGAAAAACAAGATGGAGAGATGAGCAAGAAAGTTGTTCACCTTACACTAAATTCGTAACCGTAAAATTTTGGATAATTTTATGTAAATATTGCTAATAACCTCGATATTGAAGTATATTCCATATTTATTTATTCATTCAACTTTCATTGATCTAACATTGCAACAGTTTTATTCAAAAAAATCAATTTTAACGTTTGCTTTCTTATCCATTTCTATTAGTTAAAGGTATCATTTTTCTCTAACATATTTTAATCGAATTTAATGAGAAGATAT
>NW_019385522.1:233958-237142 GCF_000671375.1 Centruroides sculpturatus | reverse complement strand
TTACAGTTTTAATAATATGAATTTTGTGACATCACAATTATTTTAAACAGTTAAAGATTATCAATATTTTTAAAACAAAGAATATCAAATCTTTTCAAACAAAGAACAATAATTAAAAAATATCACAATCAGTAGGCTATCACATAATTAAACCGTCTTTCTTTGGTCAATAGAATGTTTTTTTTGCAATTTATCCCAGCTGATATGAGGTGAAATCGATGGGAAATGTAATGTTTGCTTGCTCTTGCTGTTCCTCCTGCTTGGGATGGATGGGGTAGTTTTAAAACTAGATTTTCCATGGTGACATCACTGATATCATCCTCCTCAGGAAATATAAACTTGAAACATTTTTTTTATAAACTTGACTTTCAAGTCTTCATCACTCAGTTTCTTCAAAACTTTTCCCACGAAATAAACAACAGAAGTCTTTTTTGCAAATCTGACTAAAACAAAATCATTGGGCTGAACATGTTTGACAGTGTTTTCGATATCAGATCCCTCACTCGATGTTACAACAGACGTTGAGGAAGAGCTGCTTTGAGATCCTTCATCTTCACTTTCAGTTTCTTCTGGAATATGTTGCAACAGCTGCTTTTTAGATTTTGTCTTCATTGATGATGCTTGCATTAAATACGATGTTAATTCTGTCTCCTGCTCTGTAGTAAAACTTTCCTGTTACCACATGCAGTGAATACACTACATTGTCTTTTTTATATTTTGAAACGAGTTTAGCCAAATGCGATTTTGCAATTCTATGGGCACTGTCTGTAGCCCTGATTGATTCTTCTTTTTCAAAAACTTCAATTATTGCCCCTTGAATCACTTCTGGTGTCACACGTTTTTTCTGTTTTTTTTTTTCTTATACTTCGAGGCATTTTTTTTTCTATTAAAAAAATTTAGTATTAGAACATGCCAAAAAATGTCAATATGGGGTTGAAAGGGACATGTCTCATTCATTCCCTATTTTACTGTCCCTTTCAACCCCCAGGCCTCAAACAACCAAAACTACAACTTAACTTTCTGACAGTGAAATATAATTTAAAACCAATTAAATAAACATATTCTAGAGGTTTCAAAGTAATTATCCCAATTTAAGTACATTATCCAATGACTATGTTTGAGATTTTACCCCTAAATGTAAGAAATGAAAAAAAACTTACTTTTGCATGCGTTTTCTGCTCATCCAGGCATTCCAAACACTGGTGCTATGTATTGGGCCCTACAAACATGTGAAAACTATGGACTATTAGTGTCATCTATCCGTGAAATAACAAAGCTCCATAAATAATTTAGCAGCAAGTTATAGAGCCTGTCCCTTTCATCCCCACCCTCCCCTACATTGAAGCACTTGGGATCACTCCCTTTATCATCTCAATGGCCCTTTACCTAATCCCAAAGAAAACCACAAATTCCATAATCAATGGCCATAATTCCATTGTTTACTTTATTCAATGGTTTACAGGACAGAAGGTAAGAAGTTGCTGTCTTGTTGGCATACAATTTTTCTAAAATAAAATTGGCAATAAGTTGACCATTAGAATCTTGTTTCTTCATGCACTGCTGTCCAAATGGAAAAGTTGCTGATATTAAATCAAATTTTATCTATAGCTGATGCATATGCAATTCACAGACATTTTTTATGTAAAGTTGACTCATTTGGAATGTGCTTATTTGAAAACTTTTTTAGAAAATTCTTGAAAGTAGAAACATTCAATTTTCCTCCATAGTAGTCACAGCTATTAGTACATATTTCTTGATTAAATATGTCTCCTGTTTCACTCTGACCACTTTCAGTCAATAATGCTTGCTTCTTTAATTTCTGCAAATAGCATTATAATTTAATATACAGTACTTGCTGTATGTAAACAATAAAATCAATTAATCAATTTGGCAAGTGAGCAGCTCATATATTAACTCCACAAAACAAAAAGTATAAAAATTGATAATATAAATTTTTTTTTAAATTCCCTTTAAACTTTAAATTTAAGTAAACATTGCAGCATGTATTTTTATATATTGTTATATTAAAGCGTAGCTTTAATATAACAATATATATGATATATGATATATAAAATTAGTTACGTGAAAAATTTGAAAATAACAATTATATTAAGGATTTACAAATGGAGTTAGTTGATGGCCTGTGAACAGCTCATATATTGGTATTGCTGTAAAAAATCCACATGGGGCACATAGGATCTGATTAAATTGTATAATCTGTAATGGATGTGACACCTTGTAACCAGAAACAAACTCAAACTGTTGCTTACCATTAATCCATTACATCATAAAAAACAGGATTCTCTCTTCCTTCCACTCACCAGAGACTTCCTGATCTATGGTAGTGTTATATAAATGCTGCAGGTGCATAAGTTGACCAGTGCTGATGTTTAAAGCCTATTTCCCAGACAGATTAGTCATTTAATTGTCACTTCTGATATTCATATTATGCCATATTTATTCCAATGCAATTCCTAAAAATGTTACATGCAATCTACATACACTAAGTTTTGATGTATAATTTATGTTTTTATAATATTATATACCTAAACTTTAAGATTTTCATGTTCTTTATAGCTGAAGAGGATATGTCAAAATGCATTTGAATAAAAAAGTTTGAAATTGAGTGTTCTTTCGGTTTTAGCTAATAGTTAACTTGATTAAAGTATTCTTGTTAAAGTTAAGTTAACTTTATTCTGATTAAAATTGAATATATGGACCGTTTATTTTGAAAGTGGTGTAAGTCCATTTTTTCTTCTTTCGAGATATTTAAACATTTGCATTTTAGTTGATTCAAAAATATAAACAAAGTGTACTAAGTTTGACAATGTTTCTATGACTTTAGAAATATGTAAGTTGATTGCATAAAGACTTCTATGTGAATTTATCCAAACTAATATATTCTTTCTGGGCCATAAATGGACTTACACCACTTTCATAATTACTAAACTGTAAAATTCATTAAATTTCTATTATGTAAAACTCAATGTCACTTGAAACACATTGCGTTTTATTCTGATTTTGTTCATATATAATAACAAGAAATAAAATAGTATTGTTTATTCTGAACATTAAAAATATTTACTTATTGTTAAACTATTTTATGATAAATTTATCATTATTATGAGCTTACCATTAGACACTGCTTTTCATTTAGATTCATTACATGGATTTTTTTCTAGTC
>NW_019385522.1:212342-229001 GCF_000671375.1 Centruroides sculpturatus | reverse complement strand
AAAAAAAAAAAAAAAATTACAAGAGGTCTCTCTCTTGATCCCTCCAAATCTACCCTGAGCAACACCCATATTCTGAAAATTCTGGATATGCATCTGGATACAATTTAAATATGCTAAAACCACAGTTAAACATATTTTTAATTTTAAAATACTGAGAACCACAGGATGCATATTTTTATTCAAATTTTGAAAAAATGGCTGACTGAGATACAGAAAAGAATATATACATGTACTGTACATAAACATAATTGTTCTCTTAAGTAATATTTATATGGTAAACAGTTTAAAAATATTGACATTTAAAGAAACAGAACACACTTAAAACACAATAGGAAATATTGCATAAAATAAACAAAAATACTTTATTAGAGAAAAATCTAATATTAATCTCCATAGCAACATTGTTTACATGAGTGTCTGATGATAAGCATTGATGTTTGAAAGCAGTTAAGACTGAATTTTTAGGCAATTTTCCTCCATTATGTTTATTATTATTATTTTTTGCATAGTGGAGTTCTTTTATTATTCTTGCATAAACAGTATTTAATAATTCTTACTATACAAGAATTCTTTAATTTTAGATAAACATATGTGGTTAATATATAAAAATTTAAAAATTTTATAGATTAAATTGAATTAATTTAAATATATCTAAATTATTGAGAAAAGCTTACCATTATCTGATTATTAATTTAAAATTATAATTGTTTCTAATTGTCTTTTGTATTAAAATATTTTCTATGGTTGAAAGAAATATACTCACACATGACACTAAACATAAAAGAAGAAGGAAACACACTGTCTTTCAGCATTCATGTATTTAATTTTTCAAGCAAACAAGTTTGCCAAAAGACAGTATTTCATTCTAATTATTTAATTTGTTAACAATTAAGAAAGCAAATTTTTACATAGACTGAAATAACCAAACTCTTTATATGGTTTTCATTTTAATCTTTATTATAATATGGTATTTGATTTATGAAGATTATCTTAGGTAAGGGTTTATCATACTAAGTAACCAATTCTAACACATTTTAAAAATTCTTTATTCCTCTGCTGTACACAATTTAAAGAATTTTTAAAATATGTTAGATTGGTCACTTGGTATGATACATAAGACAACCTTTGTTGTTATATATAAATCAAATATTGTAATATAATAGAATATAAGGGTTAGAAGTACAAAATAATCTATTAGATTATTTTGTACTTCTAATCTTAATCTTTGGTGTTATTAATTTTTGCTCGGGCGATGCCAGGCTTATCTGCTAGTTTATAATATATGATATGTGATTTTAAAAATTATAATAATCATTTAGTACAGGTGAAACAAAAAACTTTTTAAACAGTGTTACTAATAATATCACATGATATATATTTGAAATAAAAGTAGTTTAAGGCAATAAATTAAGAATTTAATATATAATTTAAAATTTGATAACAGTTTAAATTATAATGATGTATTATACATGTAGTAAATACATTACATATTTTTACACAAATTTATACATTTATACAGAATTATTACAATTTTTTTTATGTATTTCTAGAATTTTAATTAAATTCTTGAAATAAAAAAATTATTGGAAAACTTGATCCAATTGTAAAAGTGAGCAAATATACAGTTAATCAGCAATACTATTATAGACCTGCTACTTATTATTATTATTATTATTAAATAATTTGTGCACTAACAGTTATTTTTTAAAATTTAAATCAGCAAAAACAATTATTGTAACTGGATTAAATACATATTAAAATTAATAATAAAAATTTTAAATTTATTTACAATATATATAAAAAAGTTTTATGAAGAAAAATGCATTTAGAACAAAAATCTTAATAAACATTATATATATTTATTACCTAATGACAGAAAACAGTTACTTTCTAAATCATAATAAAGTGTAATCAAATCTGATTAATTCAAATTACTGGATAAATTAAACCAAATTACAGTTAAAATTTTAATTTAAATTAATTTAAAAAAAATAGAAAATCTAAAGTTTTAGATGATAATTCAAAGCTATTTAGCTAAAGCTATAAGTCATTAAAAAAAATAGCATATAGTCTACTGGTTTAGAAAATGTACAGTATATATCTGCAAATCTAACGTATAGGTGAAACAAACATATATTTCACAGTTTTAATGATATTTGAATGTAGATTGCCACAGCAGCTAGACATCTTTTTATCATGCCTAAATGTGGAATATACACAAAGTTATCTTTAGTTTAAAAAGTTTGTTTGTAGTAGTAGAAAAGAAAATAAAGAGAAAATATGACAATCAAAAATATGGATATTGCTAAACACTATTTTAATTTTGAAACAAGGATAATTCAAATGGATAACTCAAAACTTTTTCAACTGGCATTTAAATTAAAAAGACTGTATATAAAGAAAATAAACCATATAAATTGTACTACTATCAATATTTTTATTCAACTTTTATATATGAAAATTATATTGTTAATGTGTAAATTATATATATACACAAATGAAATTTATAATCCTGAATTTATATTATAGCTTATAGAAAGGCTAAATGATTTAAAACATGGACAAGACTAATATAAAATAATACTATAAAATCATCAAAAAAATAGTAAAAACAGTTCAAAGACAAATTTAGACTGATTGTTGGGAAATAAACTTACAGTTATAGTCTGTTAGTTGAATAATCTAATATGGCAGTTGCTAAGAAATTGAACACTTATGTGATGCTGAAAGCATTATATAAATGTAACTAAAAGTAAGAACCAAGTCATCTTTCAGAATCATCTAACAAAAAAATTTTAAATTTTATGTTTATAAACTAGTATCCTAATCTTCTTAACTCAATTGCAAAATATCAGTTTCCAAAATGGTGGGGGAAAAAATGTGTTAGTTGACCTTCATCATACAAAATATATTTTCAATCTTTTGCATTCACAACTGCATTATTATTTATATCAGATTGCTTGTTCTTATTGTGTGTTTTGAACTGCTTAAACAATATAAGTGAAATTTTGATGTTAATACAAACAACATAAATTTCACTTGTATTATATCATTAACAAGTGCCAAAATATTGATGTAGGAAACTATATACTTTCAATATTGTCATTATATATATATAGATATAGATATATATAATTTCATATTTATTGGCAACAGTTTGACTGACTGAGTTAGCTAGAAAAAAAAAATACTCAACTGATTTCTCAAACTGAGTGAAATATCCCAAACTTCTTTAAATCAAGTTCTTTGTAACATTATTTAGAAATTTTTCAAAAACTGGAACAGAACAATATACAACAAGAAGAAACCATAAAATAAATTCCAGCAACTCTTTAATTCAATATACAAATGTTTTTGGTCTTCTTAATATGCCTACTTCAGGTCTTATATAAATGGATTTATAGAATGCACAGATGTTCCAAGTCATATATTATACCATACAAATTTAACATTTAGCAGAATTATTTTTTTAATTTTAAACTTTTAGAATATTTTTAAATTTACACCATGAGATGATGTATATATAATAATTTTTTTTTTTTAAATTGTAAACATTTATAATATAGCTAATACAAAGTAAACAAGTTACACTACTGTCTCGGTTGTGACTTTTTCATGGCTTGCCAAAGGCAGCCATGCCACAGATATAGTTTGGCAGTCTTTAAAATTAATGAACTCTCCTTTAATAGATGCCAATTAAGAAAACCAAAAACATTTGTATATCAAATTAAAGCTTTGCTGGAATTTATTTTATAGTTTCTTCTTATCATATACAACTACCCCAACTTATGGATTTTACCCGGAGTTACGCAATTTTCAAATCTCGTCGGTTCGTCTTTTGTTTGAATGCCATGCAACTCTTGATTACTCATGCCCCCCACACTATCGTTTAGCTTACATGTTTGGACGTGTCGCACGGAATCGACACATAGCTCCAATTTATTTTGTGTTATTTATTTCTGTGTTTGTTATATCTACGGAGACTCGAGAGACTCTATGTGGTGATTTCTTGTAACCGTGAACGAATCAAAAGACGAGATACGATTAACAAGAGCATTTATTAGCTTACATACATCCGTCTTGGATTTTACACAAATTGCGAAATTATACCCCAACTTACGCGGTTATCGCTCAGTCCCACCTATTGCATAAGTTCGGGGTATTACTGTATTGTCCTTTGTAAACCTACCATTTTTGAGGCTGATTCCCATTTTGTTTGTTCTCTTCTTTCATATTTGACCAGTATTTCATACTTTTAGTGANGGTTATTTTAAAATGTTAAGTGTGAATTGTTTATAAATAAAAAGTTCACACTAAATTGTATGTATATTATGTGTTTTCTCAATTTTTTCCAAAAATGGACTTACACCACTTTCAAAATAAACGGTCCATATAACTAATTACATCTAATAAAATTTATTGTACTTATTTCCTTTTTTAAGTAATTTTTTTTGTTGTAGATAGTTTTTCTTGCATTTCTTCTTAGGAAATTGTTACCATATTTTTGCAGATGTAACACCTTGTCTGGAATATCAGTTGATGTGGAGAGTCCATAAAATCAGATATTTCTGTACAGTAAAAACTGGCATGCTGGTGTGAGAACCTGGAATTTGACAAAAAAATACACGATTTTGTCATATCTATTTGGATAACTATTTTTATCCACTATCTGAGAACTTCTCAGTTTGCATGTTCTCGACAGCAAAAATGATGCTTTCCCATGATCCTTTGACCTCCCAGTCATGCACTACCATTTTAATATCAGAACTGACAGCCCAATGAGGCAGTTGTCACCCATTCCTCTGATGGTTACAGTAATCACCCAGTCCTATAATGGAAGTCACCACCAATTCTTCAACTGATACTGTTAACTGCCTCCAAAATGGATATATGATCGACTCTGATCTGGAACATTATCCAGAACTTTTCTAACGTGCAAAACCTTCTCATTTATTCAACCTTCCTAAGGGACAGACCAAATCCTCTCCTGCATCAGGTCTACAAATGGATCCTTCAAATCACAGGTATTCATCTCCATGCGAATCTCATGTGAATTCTCTCTCATGCGACCATGTACTGTACATTATATAGCTCCGTTAAATTTAATGTCTTACTAAATTGAAAATTGTATCATGTACTCTTTTGCTTTGAAATTAAATTGTTATTAGTTGTTATAACCCTGCATCTGAGTGGTTCACTTCCAGCATGCTGTTTCTCTGACCTCCTCCACGCGACTTGCCATCTCTCAGCCCTCCATCCCAAATCCAATCGCCTGCACACATGACCATTTGCATGACCTCACAACAACAACACTGACATTAAACAAAAACAGCCCTAGTTGCTGTGTGGTGTCTTCTATCCTGACATAGTCATTGCCGAAGCGATGTCGACTCTTCAATCAAGTGGTGCAGAAGCCTAGGGGTGCTTCGCACATTATCACACAGGCATACTGGTTTAAGTGAGATTATACATCCCTCTCTAAATGGCAAGTAAAAATGCAAACAAATTTTTATTCTAAAACTGTGAAACTGTAAGTATTACATCAAAAATTACAATTATATGTTTAATTTCTGCATTTTGTCTTCTTTCTAACAATGTAAAATATTCATGGAATGCAAAAGTGCTTTTTAATGTTTATTTTATTGTAATTTGATCCAAAAACACAAAAATAAACATATCAAATTTCAGAAGTTGACTGTAAATTATCTCAACTTGCACCTATTAATGTCCACTTTGCATGAAGTTTGAGAGGAAGGTAATAATTTTAAGGTCAGTGGTGATTGTTAGTTGTAGTAATAGCAGTATAGTGCACTAACTATACTGCTATTACTACAACTAATGTCAATAAGTTACTAATTGTTTTAGTGCACTGTAAACAAAAACTTTCTTTTTGATTTTAAATCAATCAAATTACAATGTTATTATTTTATTGTACTCAGAAGAATGTTTTTTCATCATTTATTTAACAAGTAGTTTTGTTACATCCAATTAATTTTAGTTTTTAGCTGGAGTGTTTGGCATGCTGGTCTCCTCCGGTTATATGTGGCACACCAGTCATTCCGTGAAAATATGATAAAAATCGTCTAGTTACATTCTTAGATTCTGACTTTTGCATATCCAAGAATAGTATAGAACTGTTTTATAATATAATTCTATTTACCTTTGAATCACAGCATGAAACTCTCTTGACATATGAATAAACAATTTATCTGTGATGTATCCAGGACAGTGAGGGAATACTTGAGTTCAATAATAGGCCAAGAGAGAGAGACATGCTACAGAAGGATTGTAAGTTTTGTATAAAAGTATAAGAATATCAATGTAAAATTATGTTTATTCCATGCATAGTATTTTGTTATTAGATATTATATTGATTCTGCAGTTTATAAAAATATCTTAATGAAATATTTATTTCTATAGATAAAAGATAAAAACAATACAGGCTGGTGCTATATTTTTTCATTAATGACTATCTACTTTTACTTTGATATTGCAGGAACAATTTTCTGGAGCCTATATTTAAAACTGGTTCAAGTTGAAAAGATACTCTTCTTTGTTTTACAGTCATTACCAGTATGACAACTGTGTATGCTTCTAAACCCTCATGACCAGTAAATACACACTCACTTATGTAATGGAATAGTAATAGTTATGGAGTGAAAAAGTAAAAAATAATAGAATAGAACTCATCAACATGGTTAACTTTAACTGAATTTGTTGTAAACAAGGAGGTAATAAAAGAACACTGTACAACAATGACTAAATGCACACAATAGGTTAGCATACATAAGAAAATATGAAAAACAAGTAGAACGATAATGAAAATGAATTTTAAAAATAATAATAAAAAGATAGTAGTAGTAATGAAAACATAGAAACTGCAGCACAGCTGGCAAAGAAGGATGTTTCCAACTTCTTCTCATGCTGTAACCTTAGAAAGAAAGACAGGAAACTCCAGTTATTGTAATTTTGATTAATGCAATTCTCAAGTTCTTGTGGTTACTAATTTGATGCTAAAATCCTGATTATTGCTCCAAAAATACAAGTTATTGCAGTTTTTGTGCCAAATGAAAGTTTTCATTTAATCTTTTTACTCAAAATATGAAATGTTGGTTAAATTTTTTCAACAATTTCAAAGTACAATACATTTTGACATTCAATCCAATTTCTTTTTTTACTTAACACAAGCAGAACACAAAAATCATTTCTTCGACCATTCCATGACACTGAAAAGTTTCAATAATGCTTGTTTGGAATACATTGAGATTTTTTGAAAGTTATTCTATAATTTTTTTTTCTACATTTTATCAAAAGCTGTTGATCACCACTTTCTTGTCAGATCAAAATTTCCTAAATGAGCAACATCAAAAAATTGTGCAATTCATTTTGTTACATATATCTTAAATTTATAATTTTGTTAATTTTAGATAATGCTCTTAATCACCTAACAAAATCTACTGATTTGTGCTAAAATGTTAAAATTATTCTTTTTACTGTCCAATACAACTTCATTAATTAATCTAGCATGTGGACCAAGGAAGTGATTTAATTCAGACAGCAAGAAAGAATTTCATATTAAAAGAATTTAATGAAATATCCCTTGTTCATGAATTTTTTAAGCAAAAACAATGGATGGATTGCAATCCTAATGTTGAATATTCAATGAAAGTGTGTCGAGAAATAGAAAACACCATACATCGTTAGAGTAATGTAGAGAAAAAAAAATTTCTTTTGAATCAAAATATCTCCTATATTATTTTTCCAAAAAATAATTCATGTTTTTTGTTTATTAATAAAGTTTTAAAATTAAAAGCTGCATTTAATTTATCACTTCCTTCCTTTAAAGTAAACACAAACGTCTATTGATAGTATAATATTTAATTTTTAAAATTTTAAACCTAATTTTTCTTGGCAACATTAATCACAGTAACTGGGATTTCCCTGTATCATATTTCTTTCATTTAATTTAAATTAAAAATGCTTCATATTTTCATTGACTGATATCTTATTCTAAGGAGTTTTTTCTTTCAATTTCTTTTCTTAAAACTGATCACCAAAACATGTACTACATTTGCACTTCAAAAAAATAGATGCCATCAGAGGTGAATTTCAGGTGGATGCTTTTTATGCTTACAGCACCTCCTTGATACCATAGCAATCAGTTTTGTTAGTTTAAAATAAATATAATAGTGCATATTGCATGACTTTAGTTGAGTATTATTAGATAATTAAAGTAATTCTAAGGAAACTAAGTAACATCCTTCAAAAAAAAAAAAAAAAATTACAAGAGGTCTCTCTCTTGATCCCTCCAAATCTACCCTGAGCAACACCCATATTCTGAAAATTCTGGATATGCATCTGGATACAATTTAAATATGCTAAAACCACAGTTAAACATATTTTTAATTTTAAAATACTGAGAACCACAGGATGCATATTTTTATTCAAATTTTGAAAAAATGGCTGACTGAGATACAGAAAAGAATATATACATGTACTGTACATAAACATAATTGTTCTCTTAAGTAATATTTATATGGTAAACAGTTTAAAAATATTGACATTTAAAGAAACAGAACACACTTAAAACACAATAGGAAATATTGCATAAAATAAACAAAAATACTTTATTAGAGAAAAATCTAATATTAATCTCCATAGCAACATTGTTTACATGAGTGTCTGATGATAAGCATTGATGTTTGAAAGCAGTTAAGACTGAATTTTTAGGCAATTTTCCTCCATTATGTTTATTATTATTATTTTTTGCATAGTGGAGTTCTTTTATTATTCTTGCATAAACAGTATTTAATAATTCTTACTATACAAGAATTCTTTAATTTTAGATAAACATATGTGGTTAATATATAAAAATTTAAAAATTTTATAGATTAAATTGAATTAATTTAAATATATCTAAATTATTGAGAAAAGCTTACCATTATCTGATTATTAATTTAAAATTATAATTGTTTCTAATTGTCTTTTGTATTAAAATATTTTCTATGGTTGAAAGAAATATACTCACACATGACACTAAACATAAAAGAAGAAGGAAACACACTGTCTTTCAGCATTCATGTATTTAATTTTTCAAGCAAACAAGTTTGCCAAAAGACAGTATTTCATTCTAATTATTTAATTTGTTAACAATTAAGAAAGCAAATTTTTACATAGACTGAAATAACCAAACTCTTTATATGGTTTTCATTTTAATCTTTATTATAATATGGTATTTGATTTATGAAGATTATCTTAGGTAAGGGTTTATCATACTAAGTAACCAATTCTAACACATTTTAAAAATTCTTTATTCCTCTGCTGTACACAATTTAAAGAATTTTTAAAATATGTTAGATTGGTCACTTGGTATGATACATAAGACAACCTTTGTTGTTATATATAAATCAAATATTGTAATATAATAGAATATAAGGGTTAGAAGTACAAAATAATCTATTAGATTATTTTGTACTTCTAATCTTAATCTTTGGTGTTATTAATTTTTGCTCGGGCGATGCCAGGCTTATCTGCTAGTTTATAATATATGATATGTGATTTTAAAAATTATAATAATCATTTAGTACAGGTGAAACAAAAAACTTTTTAAACAGTGTTACTAATAATATCACATGATATATATTTGAAATAAAAGTAGTTTAAGGCAATAAATTAAGAATTTAATATATAATTTAAAATTTGATAACAGTTTAAATTATAATGATGTATTATACATGTAGTAAATACATTACATATTTTTACACAAATTTATACATTTATACAGAATTATTACAATTTTTTTTATGTATTTCTAGAATTTTAATTAAATTCTTGAAATAAAAAAATTATTGGAAAACTTGATCCAATTGTAAAAGTGAGCAAATATACAGTTAATCAGCAATACTATTATAGACCTGCTACTTATTATTATTATTATTATTAAATAATTTGTGCACTAACAGTTATTTTTTAAAATTTAAATCAGCAAAAACAATTATTGTAACTGGATTAAATACATATTAAAATTAATAATAAAAATTTTAAATTTATTTACAATATATATAAAAAAGTTTTATGAAGAAAAATGCATTTAGAACAAAAATCTTAATAAACATTATATATATTTATTACCTAATGACAGAAAACAGTTACTTTCTAAATCATAATAAAGTGTAATCAAATCTGATTAATTCAAATTACTGGATAAATTAAACCAAATTACAGTTAAAATTTTAATTTAAATTAATTTAAAAAAAATAGAAAATCTAAAGTTTTAGATGATAATTCAAAGCTATTTAGCTAAAGCTATAAGTCATTAAAAAAAATAGCATATAGTCTACTGGTTTAGAAAATGTACAGTATATATCTGCAAATCTAACGTATAGGTGAAACAAACATATATTTCACAGTTTTAATGATATTTGAATGTAGATTGCCACAGCAGCTAGACATCTTTTTATCATGCCTAAATGTGGAATATACACAAAGTTATCTTTAGTTTAAAAAGTTTGTTTGTAGTAGTAGAAAAGAAAATAAAGAGAAAATATGACAATCAAAAATATGGATATTGCTAAACACTATTTTAATTTTGAAACAAGGATAATTCAAATGGATAACTCAAAACTTTTTCAACTGGCATTTAAATTAAAAAGACTGTATATAAAGAAAATAAACCATATAAATTGTACTACTATCAATATTTTTATTCAACTTTTATATATGAAAATTATATTGTTAATGTGTAAATTATATATATACACAAATGAAATTTATAATCCTGAATTTATATTATAGCTTATAGAAAGGCTAAATGATTTAAAACATGGACAAGACTAATATAAAATAATACTATAAAATCATCAAAAAAATAGTAAAAACAGTTCAAAGACAAATTTAGACTGATTGTTGGGAAATAAACTTACAGTTATAGTCTGTTAGTTGAATAATCTAATATGGCAGTTGCTAAGAAATTGAACACTTATGTGATGCTGAAAGCATTATATAAATGTAACTAAAAGTAAGAACCAAGTCATCTTTCAGAATCATCTAACAAAAAAATTTTAAATTTTATGTTTATAAACTAGTATCCTAATCTTCTTAACTCAATTGCAAAATATCAGTTTCCAAAATGGTGGGGGAAAAAATGTGTTAGTTGACCTTCATCATACAAAATATATTTTCAATCTTTTGCATTCACAACTGCATTATTATTTATATCAGATTGCTTGTTCTTATTGTGTGTTTTGAACTGCTTAAACAATATAAGTGAAATTTTGATGTTAATACAAACAACATAAATTTCACTTGTATTATATCATTAACAAGTGCCAAAATATTGATGTAGGAAACTATATACTTTCAATATTGTCATTATATATATATATATATACTAGCTGCAAGGACCCGCTTCGCTGGGTTTTTATTTATTTGTATGTAATATAGTTTTTTTTATATATAAAAGACTGTTTTTCTAAGTAATCTAGAATCTAGCTGCAAGGACCCGCTTTGCTGGGCAAAAAGTAACGATAGTGAAGATTAAGATAATTACATTATAGCCAATCTTACCCGTTTTCACAGAATGCAAGAATTAGGTCCCCCGTTTCCAGACTAATTAGAGAATTTTTACGTCCAGTCAAACGAACTATTTTCAATTTGATCAATTTTCTGGAACGTTTACAATCGTTCTATAATCGAACCAATTCGAATTTAAATTCGAAAATTTTTAAAATCGAAATAGAAAATCTTCCCCTTTCAACCACTTTCAAGCCCATATCTCCCACACCCTTATAGCTATCGAGACGCAACCACCATAGTGCACGAATGGAGACTTGAGGATACTACCACATACAAACACCATTCATGTGCGATGTGTAGTTTTGGCTGAAAAGTGAAATATAGGGACACACACGTCCATTTATATATATATAGATATAGATATATATAATTTCATATTTATTGGCAACAGTTTGACTGACTGAGTTAGCTAGAAAAAAAAAATACTCAACTGATTTCTCAAACTGAGTGAAATATCCCAAACTTCTTTAAATCAAGTTCTTTGTAACATTATTTAGAAATTTTTCAAAAACTGGAACAGAACAATATACAACAAGAAGAAACCATAAAATAAATTCCAGCAACTCTTTAATTCAATATACAAATGTTTTTGGTCTTCTTAATATGCCTACTTCAGGTCTTATATAAATGGATTTATAGAATGCACAGATGTTCCAAGTCATATATTATACCATACAAATTTAACATTTAGCAGAATTATTTTTTTAATTTTAAACTTTTAGAATATTTTTAAATTTACACCATGAGATGATGTATATATAATAATTTTTTTTTTTTAAATTGTAAACATTTATAATATAGCTAATACAAAGTAAACAAGTTACACTACTGTCTCGGTTGTGACTTTTTCATGGCTTGCCAAAGGCAGCCATGCCACAGATATAGTTTGGCAGTCTTTAAAATTAATGAACTCTCCTTTAATAGATGCCAATTAAGAAAACCAAAAACATTTGTATATCAAATTAAAGCTTTGCTGGAATTTATTTTATAGTTTCTTCTTATCATATACAACTACCCCAACTTATGGATTTTACCCGGAGTTACGCAATTTTCAAATCTCGTCGGTTCGTCTTTTGTTTGAATGCCATGCAACTCTTGATTACTCATGCCCCCCACACTATCGTTTAGCTTACATGTTTGGACGTGTCGCACGGAATCGACACATAGCTCCAATTTATTTTGTGTTATTTATTTCTGTGTTTGTTATATCTACGGAGACTCGAGAGACTCTATGTGGTGATTTCTTGTAACCGTGAACGAATCAAAAGACGAGATACGATTAACAAGAGCATTTATTAGCTTACATACATCCGTCTTGGATTTTACACAAATTGCGAAATTATACCCCAACTTACGCGGTTATCGCTCAGTCCCACCTATTGCATAAGTTCGGGGTATTACTGTATTGTCCTTTGTAAACCTACCATTTTTGAGGCTGATTCCCATTTTGTTTGTTCTCTTCTTTCATATTTGACCAGTATTTCATACTTTTAGTGATTTTTTTCTTTTTAAATAGTAAATATATTTTTATAATTTACTGTTCAAAACTGGGTATAATTAATAAAACAAAACAAATAAGTTTCTGCTGGATACAGGTTTCTTTCATTTTGTTTTATAAATATTTTTAAGAGACTTTCTAATATAAAAGTTTGTTCAATTTAGTTTGATTTTTCAAGTCAGTAATTAAACTAGGACAGAAGTGGCCAACATTTTTTGCCCCGGGCCGAATTGGAAAGAAAACTTTTTTCACAGGCCAAACCAGAGGCTGCCCTAGGAAGATTTTGAGGTGGTGCAAGATCTCATGCAGTGTCACCCCATAGAGACTAAATTGTACATAGAGATTACAGATACATTTTTTACATTATCATGATGTACTTAAGAGATTTGTAATGGAGGGTTAACTCTAAATGCACAGTGAGTTGTTGACCTTTTTTTTTTTTGTTTTTTTTTTATTTTTTAAGGTGTCAGAATTTTCCATTAAGCTATTCTGACTTCAGTAGCTAATATTGAAAGATTAATCGCGGGCTGCATAAATTCATTAGAAAGACCGTATGTTGGCCATGCCTGAACTAGGACATCATATAGCAACAGAATTGAGGCAGAGCCTGGCGATCCCTGCACTTGTTAGAGGCACAGAAGAGGCAATCCTTATACCTAATGGAAGCAGACAGGTGAAATTTGCACTTTCCACACAAAACAGGTTATTCTTGCACCCGCAAGCCATGGGAGACATGATTGCCTCACCATACTTGGCTAGTGCAAAGTGGCTGGGTATGGAGAGGCAATTGCATTTTGTTAGTTTTTTGTGCCCATTTTCTGTTAAGCACACACAATACTGTTTTTATTTTTGACTCTAAGGTTTAAATTCCATTAGGTGTACTCAGTCTTATCAGAGAGCATGGACATTGTTTTTGATGTACAAAGATATTAAAGTGACAAAGACTAGACTCTTATTTTTACTTTGCCTCTGTTATATATAACAGAACCAGGAAAGTATGACGATTGGTCAAAAAATGATCCCCCCGAGATTTTTACATTTTTGGACTCAAAGGACCTTGAAACATCAAGAAATGCAAAAACATTCAGGGGTTTTTCTGTATGTATGTATGGATGTTAGTGTGTGTGGGGGCACAATTTTGCTCACCATATAAAAAAATTAATAACCTGTGCTTTTTGTGAGGCCCCGGAAATAGCCCCCCAAAAGAAAGATATGTAAAAATTTATTAAGTTAAATTGTCAAGAAAGCAAATTATATAAGTATCAAATCGGCAATACTGGACTTTGACGTCAGCGCTCATAAAGAGTAGAAGGAAAAACAAAATTTTATATATAGAAAAAGAAAATTTAAAATATTAAAGTTAAGACGCAGTTTAGAAAGCAAAACGAAACTAGAAAAAAATATCAAAATGAGCGTAGATGTCATAGTCAACAATTAAATGCAATCAGAGTCTAAAAGATGGTGCCGGATAAACCATCTCCAGCCGACCTTTCCTGCAAACTTTACGAAGCTCCATTTACACCTGGAGACGAGTGGAAGACCAATTAGAAAGCAATGATGTAAAGTCTGTCCAATTAGCAAAAAGTCGATCTCAAAAAACTTATAAAAACACCAATTCAAAGGACAACGAGGCTTCTACTAAGATTTCTGCTAGACACCTGTTGTGTTCGTTGCCCTTCTCCCTTGGTGCTTTCGATCGCCACTATCTTGTGACTGTTTGCCTCCGAACTTTAACTCACCATCGCCCCGGGGCTCCTCTCCAGCTTTACCAAAGAAAAACATCAGTTATCCAATCGATAGGAACGAAGACATCTTCAAGTTTTGGATCGAAGGACCTCTTTCTAAAAATATGTAAGAAATTTCAATCAAGAATAAATGGTTTGCCTCTGTAAAACACTTGTCTTTTGCTGCCTCTCAAAACCGCCACCCACATACGCTTAGACCCTAAACTATTCCAACGGTAGGGAATAAAATTCCCCCCAATCAGCATTCTTACATTTTTGTTGAAAATTTCTGAAATTTTGCAGGGAGGTTTGTGTATCAGAGAGATTGATGATATTAAATTTTGATGGTTTAAGGTCGATGGGGTGGGAAGATAAATGACAGTCGTGTCATATCTCAAGTAGGGTAAGACTTAATGGCAATTTTACTTGTTATTAACATTTACAATTTTTTTTTAATAAAAATCTATCCCTATCCTCAAAATTAAGTTTTTTGGCATTTTATAATAATTAAAAATGTAAAAAGTTTTTTAATGAAAATAGCATAACAGATGGCACCCCACACATAGTTTAAATGTGCCTGGAAAGTTAAGCAACTTGTTGCTGGCTTTTTTGCATTTAAATGGATGCACATTACATTTCTGGATTCCTTGTCCCAATTAATGTTAAATAGCAAAGTTTTATCAAGATCAGCCCATTAAATTTTGAGAACGAACTCATTTCTATAAGCCCTAGAAGACATTACTAACAACCACAAAACATTGCATAACAATCCTCATAAATTGACCACTTTGATTCTTGTATATATATAGTCAATCAGTGACTTTTTACTTGTTGCAGAGTCACTGCTATGACTCTCAATATATTGAAAAGAACATAGTTAATATAAAAATAACTGTTACCAATGAAAAAATTAATTGGCTACACTTCATATTGATTGGAATGAAAATAAATGAAGCATTCTTGCTTGTGGTGAAATAAAATAATTTTTCAAATCCTATTTAAGTAAATAATTAATACTTAAAAAAGTTACTTGATGCAGGAAGTCTACTAAAAATGTTGTACAGTTCAACTTTGGGTTTCAAATGCCTCACTTTTCAATTTGATTTATGAACAAAATTTTGAAGTAATTTTTTCCTCAGTTACTGTATGATAACTCAGTTGACAAACAATCTAGTCTGCAGAGCTGGCCTCCGACGGTCAATTTCCTACATTTTCTACGTTAAAGAATGTTGACGACCCAACCAATGACAGGACTACCGATTCAGAAGTTAGTGGTGCTGATATTGCCTTGCATCACAATACAAATCATCAATGACATTGCTATTTAAATTACATTTCAATGCACACGAGGAAAAGATACTATTTCCATTTTTGGTATGTGTCACAGTTGAATTTAAATAAAATTAAGTAATAAAAATTGCATTAATTAACATTCACATAATGTAAATGGCATTCAAGAATTCGTGTTTAAATATGCTTAAGTTAAATTAAGTGACAAAAATTTATTAATATAATATTATATATTATAATATTAATATTTATTAATACTACATATCCAGTTAATTAAAACTAAAAATAATAAAATAATAATTAAAACTGTCCTTTATACTGAAACTAAAATTAAAAATAAATTTATTTATTTTAAATTGAAATCAAATCAACTGAAACATAATTTGGAAAGTGTGGATAAAGTACTTGTTATCTGCCTTGATAATTTGATTATATTTCATCCAGGCAAAGTTGAGTATTTATATTTATAGCACTTCTTTGTAAAGTGTTAGTTTCAGTTTTGGTTAGCAGTGATGGAACATTATGCTTTTAATATATATTTATTTATATATAGAATAAATATGAATATTATAT